>NC_040105.1:66969329-67269329 GCF_003369695.1 Bos indicus x Bos taurus | reverse complement strand
AATGCAGTCAACTGATCTCTGACAAAGAGGTAAAGACAACAGAAGAGAAAAAAAGTCTTATCAATAAATGAGATGGAACAATTAGAAATCCACATGCAATAAAATGAATCTAGACACAGACTTTACACTCTTAACAAGTGAAAAGTGAAAGTGAAGTCGTTCAATCTTGTCCAACTCTTTGCAACCCCCTGGACTGCAGCCTACCAGGCTCCTCCATCCATGAGATTTTCCAGGCAAGAATACTGGAGTGGGTTGCCATTTCCTTCTTCAGGAGATCTTTCCAACCCAGGGATTGAACCCGGATCTCCTGCATTGTAGGCAGACGCTTTACTATCTGAGCCACCAGGAAAGCCACCACTCTTAACAAAAATTCACTCAAATAGATCATAGACATAAATATAAAATACAGGTAAGGCTATGAAATTCTTCTAAGGAAACAGGAGAGAGTCTAGATGATCCTGGATATGGTGATGACTTTCTAGATACAATATCACAGGCAAGATTCATGAAAAAATAATAGATAAGTTGGACTCAGGAATGGTTTCAGATATCTCCTGTATGAACCTCCGTCCATAGTTCTTCAGGCACTCTATCAGAGCTAATCCCTTACAACAAGGAGAGATAAGAAAGCCTTCTTAAGGGAACAATGCAAATAAATACAGGAAAACAATAGAAGGGGAAAGACTAGAGATCTCTTCAAGAAAATTACAGATACCAAGAGAACATTTCATGCAACAGTATGGACCCAAAAGAAGCAGAAGTTATTAAGAAGTGGCAAGAATACACAGAAAGTGAAAGTAGTCGCTCAGTCATGTCTGACTCTTTGCAACCCCATGGACTGACCAAGCTCCTCTGTCCATGGGATTTTCCAGGCAATAGTACTGGAGTGGATTGCCATTTCCTTCTCCAGGGGATCTTCCAGACCCAGGGATCAAACCCAGGTCTCCTGCATTGTAGACAGATGCTTTACCATCTGAGCCACCAGGGAAATCCTGAGAAGAACAGTACAAAAAAGGTCTTAATGACTTTCAAACTACTGCACAACATTTTTAAAGAATGTTCATACTACAGCATGATTGTGCTCATTTCACATACTAGCAAGGTAATGCTAAAAATCCATCAAGCTAGGCTTCAACAACACATGAACTGAGAACTCACAGATGTTCAAGCTGGATTTATAAAGGCAGAGATACCAAAGATCAAATTACTAACATCCACTGGATCATAGAAAAAGCAAGAGAATTCCAGAAAAACATATACTTCTGCTTCATCGACTATACTAAAGTCTTTGACTGTGTGGATCACAACAAACCATGGAAAGTTCTTAAAGAGATGGGAATACCAGACAAAGTTATCCACCTCCTGGGAAATCTGTATGCAGGTCAAGAAGCAACAGTTAGAACTGGACATGGAACAACGGACTGGTTCCAAAGTGGGAAAGGAGTACATCAAGGCTGTACATTGTCACCCTGCTTATTTAACTTACATGCAGAATACATCATGTGAAATGCCAGACTGGATGAAGCACAAGCTGGAATCACGATTGCTGGGAGAAATATCAATAACCTCAGATATGCAAATGACACCACCCTAATGGCAGAAAGTGAAGAGGAACTAAAGAGCCTCTTGAAGAAGATGAAAGAGGAGAGTGAAAAAGCTGGCTTAAAACTCAACATTCAAAATACTAAGATCATGGCCTCCTATCCCATCACTTCATGGCATATACAAGGGGGAAACAATGGAAACAGTGGCAGACTTTTTTTCTTGGTCTTCAAAATCACTGTGGATGGTGACTGCAGCCATGAAAGTAAAAGATGCTTGCTCCCTGGAAAAAAGCTGTGATAAACTTAGACGGCATATTAAAAATCAGAGACATTACTTTGCCAACAAAGGTCCGTATAGTCAAAGCTATGGTTTTTCCAGTAGTCATGTGTAGATGTGAGAGTTGGACCATAAAGAAGGTTGAGCACCAAAGAATTGATGCTTTCAACCTATGATGCTGGAGAAGACTCTTGAGAATCCCTTGGACAGCAAGGAGATCAAACCAGTCAACCCTAAAGGAAAACAAACCTGAATATTCATTGGAAGGATGCTGAAGCTCCAATACTTTGGCCACATGATGTGAATAGCCAACTCATTGGAAAAGACCTTGATGCTGGGAAAGACTGAAGGGAGGAGGAGAAGGGGGGAACAGAGGATGAGATGGTCGGATGGCATCACTGACTCAATGGATATAAATTTTAGCAAACTCCAGGCAACAGTAAAGGACAGGGAAACCTATTGTGCTGCAGTCCATGGGGTGGCAAAGAGTTGGACACAACTGAGTGAATGAACAACAACATAGTTGGAGGGCATTAAAATTAAAAACTTCTGCTCTGCAAAATACACTGTCAAGAAAAGAGAGACGAGAAGGCATAGACTGGAGGAAATATTTATAAAAGATATACCTGATAAAATACTGTCGTCCAAAATGTATAAATATGTTGAAAACAATAAGGAAACAAATAACCCAATTAAAAACTGGGCAAAATGCTTGAACAGAAATACCTCATTTAAGATATACAGAAGGCAAACAACATATAAAAAGATGCTCCACATCATTTGTCATTAGAGAAATGCAAATTAAAGTAACAGTGATTCACCTATAAGAATGATCAAAATCCAGAATACTGATAACACCAAATGCTAGCAAGGTTGCACAGCAACAGGAATTTTTTCATTCACTGAGAGTAGGAATGCAAAATGGTAGAGCCACCTTACAAAACATTCAGGTAGATTTTTACAAAACTAAAGATATTCTTCCAATATGATCAGCAATGAAGTTTCTTGATATTTACCCCAGGAGTTGAAAATTTATGTTCCCACAAAAACCTGCATACTGATGTTTGAAGCAGCTTTAATTCATTAATTGCCAAAACTTGGAAGCAACTGAGATGCCTTTCTGTAACTGAATGAATAACTAAACTGGTATATTGAGAAAATGAAATCTTATTCAGTGCTAAAAAGAAATGAGCTATCAAACCATGAAAAAGTAAGTAGAACCTTAAATGCATATTACTAAGTGAAAGAAGCCAATATGAAGAGGCTACATATTGTATGATTCCAGTATCTGACACTCTGGAAAAGACAAAACCACTGAGATAGTAAAAAGATCGATGGTTACCAGGGTCTAAAAGGGAGAGAAGTATGAACTGGCAGAGCACAGAGGGTTTTTATGGCAGTTATAGAAAAACCAAGAAACCAGGATAGCCAAAATAATTTTGAGGGGAAAAAAAAAAAAAGATTAAAGCTGGAGCACTGACACTACCTATTTTCAATGTTTACTTCAACATTTACTATGCAGTATCAGCCAAATACTGGATCAGGGGAACAGAATAGGGTATCTAGAAATAAATCCATACATATATTCAACAAAGAGTACTTGAATTATTAAAGGATAAGGGAATAAGCTGACTTCAAAAGAGCATGAAAGAAACTTTTTAGGTTATGATACAATTCCATATTTTGATTGTAGTGATGTCTATACTATGGAATGTGAAAACTCATACAGCTGTAAACTAAAGAAAGTGCATTTTATATTAGATAAATTATACTTCAAAAAATCTAAATAAAAAATTTACCAGACACTGCATAGTAAGAAAATCAAAATCATGATATAAATATATAAAGATAACAGAAAGGAACAGCAGTGAGCATGTATATAACATACCTGAATTCAAGATGGGGGTAAGAAGGATATGTACATGAAGGAGAGTTAAGTCATCATCTAGAATGGGCAATTAATAGATAATGGCTAAAACTTTAAAGCTATACTAGCATATTATTTAGATATATTTATCTAAGTAATCAAAAGATCAAAGTTCAAAGTGATTTAGTTACCTTTGAGAATGGAAAATTAAGGGGTAAGGGAAATAAGACATGGTTTTTATTTTTTTAAACAAACTTAAAAATCTATATAACTCTACTATATGCATATAGAACTTTTATTTCTAAATTTAATATATCCACTTGGTGAATATGTGCCACTAGTTCACTGGTACATTAAACTACTATCTAGTTAACCTATAAACTGCATTTTACATAAAGGTAGTTTCCCCAGTAGCTCAATGGTAAAAGAATCTGCCGGCAATGCAGGAAGACACAGGAGATACTCAGGTTCAATTCCTGGGTCATGAAGATCCCCTTGAGAAAGGGATGCCTACCCACTCCAGTATTTTTCCCTGGAGAATCCCACAGACAGAGGTGCCAGGCGGGCTAGAGTTCATGGGGTTGCAAGAGTCAGACACGACTTAGCCACTAAACCACCACCACCAAGAATTCTTTAAAGTATCCCCAGATGGGGATGGGGATACTTCTAAACATGAATAAAAAGCATCATCCCCAAAACCAAACACTACCATAAACAGCAGGCAGCCATAGAGAATAAAATTGCACCTTCATCAGCTGGAACCTCTGAGACTGAGCACTGTCTACAAAAGTAAATCTTGAGTTTCACCCCAACCAATGGGTAAGACTGAAAATATTTCACTATAAAAACTTGATATGTAGTATCACAAAGGTGGGCCCTAACTACCTATACTGCCACCAAACTAGAGCTTTCCTCTAACCTACACTGTCAGTCTTTATGAATAGTCCTCACTCCTATTAGGATAGGAGTCTTGTCCTGTATCATTAGCTCTTTAGTTCAAGTCCTGACCAATAAAGAACAGAAATGGTATGGACCTAACAGAAGCAGAAGATATTAAGGAGAGGTGGCAAGAGTACACAGAACTATATAAAAAAGGTCTTCATGACCCAGATAACCATGATGCTATGATCACTCACTAGAACCAGACATCCTGGAATTCGAAGTCAAGTGGGCCTTAGGAAGCATCACTTCGAGCACAGCTAGTGGAGGTGACGGAATTCCCGTTGAGCTATTTCACCCTAAAAGATGATGCTGTGAAAGTGCTGCACTCAATATACCAGCAAATTTGGAAAACTTAGCAGTGGCCACAGGACTGGAAAAGGTCAGTTTTCATTCTAACCCCAAAGAAAGACAATATCAAAGAATGTTCAATCTACCACACAATTGCATTCATCTCACACACTAGCAAAGTAATACTCAAAATTCTCCAAGTCAGGCTTCAACAGAATGTGAACCGTGAACTTCCAGATGTTCAAGCTGGATTTAGAAAAGGCAGAGGAACCAGAGATCAAATTGCCAACATCCGTTGGATCATCAAAAAAGCAAGAGAGTTCCAGAAGAACATTTATTTCTGCTTAACTGACTACGCCAAAGCCTTTGACTGTGTGGATCACAACAAACTGGAAAATTCTTAAAGAGATGGGAATACCAGATCACCTTATCTGCCTCCTGAGAAATCTATATGCAGGTCAAAAAACAACAGTTAGAACTGGACATGGAACAATAGACTGGTTCCAAATTGGGAAAGGAGTATGTCAAGGCTGTACACTGTCACCCTGCTTATTTAACTTATATGCAGAATACATCATGAGAAATGCCAGGCTGGATGAAGCACAAGCTGGAATCAAGATTGCTGGGAGAAATATCAATACCCTCAGATATGCAGATGACACCACACTTATGGCAGAAAGCAAAGAAGAACTAAAGAGTCTCTTGATGAAAGTGAAAGAGGAGAGTGAAAAAGTTCGCTTAAAGCTCAACATTAAGAAAACTAAGATCATGGCATCTGGTCTCATCACTTCATCGCAAATAGATGGGGGAACAATGGAAACAGTGAGAGGCTTTATTTTGGGGGGGGGTCCTCCAGAATCACTGCAGATGGTGACTGCAGCCATGAAATTAAAAGATGCTTGCTCCTTGGAAGAAAAGCCATGCCCAATCTAGACAGCATATTAAAAAGAAGAGACATTACTTTGCCAACAAATGTCCATCTAGTCAAAGCAATGATTTTTCCAGTAGTCATGTATGGATGTGAGAGCTGGACTATAAAAGCTGAGTGCCAAAGAACTGATGTTTTTGAACTGCAGTGTTGGAGAACACTCTTGAGGGTCCCTTGGACTGCAAGGAGATCCAACCAGTCCATCCTAAAGGAAATCAGTCCTGAATTTTCATTGCAAGGACTGACATTAAAGCTGAAACTCCAACACTCTGGCTACCTGATGTGAAGAACTGACTCACTGGAAAAGACCCTGATGTTGGGAAAGATTGAAGGCAGGAGGAGAAGGGGACAACAGAGGATGAGATGGTTGGATGGCATTACCAACTCGATGGACATGAGTTTGAGTAGGCTCGAGGAATTGATGATGGACAGGGAAGCCTGGAGTGCTGCAGTCCATGGGGTCGCAAAGAGTCAGACACGACTGAGTGACTAAAGTGACTGACTACTCCAGTCTGCACCAACCACCAGAGGACCACGATGCTAGTATCTGTCTGCCTGAATAACATAACTACCTAGAAGTTTCCTCCTGAAATGTTGTACTTACCATTTTGGATTCCATCCATCAGAAAGCCAGGCCAGATCAGGCACACATTTGCTCCGTCTGCTACCCTTCAAACATGAACTTCAAACCAGTGGTTTTCAAGCCATTAGAAGAGTTTACACTCTTAAACCTATTGAGCACTCAAAAAGCTTTAGTTGATTTATTTACATTAGAAAGTAAACTAAAAGGCTCTAAAAATATTTGAAATACTTATTAATAGTTTATTTGTTAGGACTTCCCTTGCAGTCTAATGCTTAGGAATTCATCTGCCAGTACAGGTATAGTTTCAATTCCTGGTCTGGGAAGATTCTACATGCCATAGGACGACTAAGCCCATGCACCACGACTACGGAGCCCACACTCTAGAGTTCCCAAGCCACAACTACTGAAGCCCTTGTGCTCTAAAGCCTGGCTTCCCAACAGGAGGAGCCACCAAAATAAGAAATCCACAAATGGCAACTACAGAATAGCCCATGCTCGCTGCAGGTTGAGAAAGCCCATGCACAGCAACAAAGACCTAGGGCAGTCAAAAATAAATTAATTAATTAGAAAATAGTTAATTAAAAAAAAAGAAAATAGTTAATTTGCTGATTCAATAATTTGGCTAATTAAATTAACTAAAATATTTAATGTTTCATTTTAAAACATTACATGTATTTTTAACATTTATGTTACATGTTAACATAAATAACAAATTTTTCTGAGAAATGGCTGTATTTTCAAAACCAAACAACCTTATGTATGAATGATGTTGTTTTTTAGTTCAGCTGGTAAAGAATCTGCCTGCAATGCAGGAGACGCTGGTTCGATCCCTGGTCAAGAAGATCCCCTAAAGAAAGGATAGGCTACTCACTCCAGTATTCTTGGGCTTCCCTGATGGCTCAGATGGTAAAGAAGCAGCATGCAATGCAGCAGACCTGGATTTGATCCCTGAGCTGGGAAGATCCCCTGGAGGTGGGCATGGCAACCCACTCCAGTATTCTTCCCTGGGGAATCCCCATGGACAGAGGAACCTGGTGGGCTATAGTCCATGGGGTCACAAAGAGTCAGACACGACTCTGTGACTAAGCACAGCACACATATACTTTCGCACACAGCACACATATACTAATGTCTAGTTAAAAGACAGCTGGAACCTCACGCCTGTTTCTGCATTCAAACTACTATGAAATGTTTCACTTGGGTTGAAATATATGAAAAAACTCTTAATAAATACATGGTTGAAAACAAATACATTAAAATCCTTTCAGATAATCATGGATAGTTTTCATCGATACTATACCAAAATTCAACATGTAGTTTCTCAAAGATTAGTTGAAATGTAAGAATCTGAAACCATATCAATAAACTGTTCATATTCAGTTGTATAATGGTTAGGTAGCATCACTGACTCAATGCACATGAGTTTGAGCAAACTCAGGAGATAGTGAAGGACAGGGAAGCCTGGCGTGCTGCAGTCCATGGGGACGCAAACTGCATGGACACAACTTAGCGACTGAACAACAACAAATATTAAAATACATCAATCTGTCTTACCTTTTCAATGGATATTTGACCCATGCATGATTTTGGAACATTCTACAGAGGCCCCTTCCACTGCCTTGTCGTGGCAAAGGGGGTTTGCGTAACTCGATGAAGCTATGAACCATGACATGTAGGGCCACCCAAGATGGATGGGTCATAGTGGAGAGTTCTAATAGAAGGTGATGCACTGGAGGAGGGAATGGTAAACAACCCCAGTATACTTGCCATGAGAACCCCATGAATTATATAAAAGGACAAAAAGATATGACACCGAAAGATGAGTCCCCCAGGTCTGAAGGTGTCCAATACGCTAATGGGGAAGAGTGGAGAAGAACTACTAATAGCCCCAGAAAGAATGAAGCGGCTGGGTCAAAGCAGAAATGATAATCAGCTGTGGATATGTCTAGTGATGAAAGTAAAATCCAATGCTATAAAGAATATTGCATAGGAATCTGGAATGTTAGGTCCATGAATCAAGGTAAATTGGACGTGGTCAAGCAGGAGATGGTAAGAATAAACATTGACAACTTAAGAATCAGTGAACTAAAATGGATTGGAATGGGTGAATTTAATTCAGATGACCATAATATCTACTACTGTGGGCAAGAATCCCTTAGAAGAAATGGAGTAGCCCTCATAATCAACAAGAGTCCAGAATGCAACCTCAAAAGTGACAGAATGATCTCAGTTCATTTCCAAGGCAAGTCATTCAACATCACAGTAATTTAAGTCTATGCCCCTACCACCAATGTTGAAGAAGTTGATCAGTTCTATGAAGACCTAGAAGACCTCCTAGAACAATCATCAAAAAAAGATGTTCTATTCATCATTGGGGATTGGAATGCAAAAGCAGGAAGTCAAGAGATACCTGGAGTAACCGGCAAGCCTGGCCTTGGAGAACAAAATGAAGCAGGGCAAAGACTGATTGAATTCTGCCAAGAGAACGCACTGGTCATAGCAAATATCCTTTTCAACAACACAGGAGACAACTTTACACACGGACATCACCAAATGGCCAATACTGAAATCAAACTGATTACATTCTTTGTAGCCGAAGATGGAGAAGCTGTTATACAGTCAGCAAACACAAGACCTGGAGCTGACTGTGGCTCAGATCATCAGCTTCTCATAGCAAAATTCAGGATTAAACTAAATAAAGTGGGGAAAACCACTAGGCCAGCCAGGTATGACTTAAAAGCCCTATGAATATGCAGTAGAGGTAACAAATAGATGCAAGGGATTAGAACTTGTAAACAGTACACCTGAAGAACTATGGACAGAGGTCCATAATATTGTACAGGAGGCAGTGAACAAAACTATCCCAAAGAAAAAGAAAAGCAAGAAGACAAAGTAAGTGGTTATCTGAGGAGGCCTTCAAATAGCTAAAGAAAGAAGAGAAGCGAAAAGCAAGGGAGAAAGGAAAATGTATATTCAACTAAACACAGATTTCCAAAGAACAGCATGGAGAGAGACAAGAAGGCCTTCTTCAATGAACAGTGTATAAAATTACAAGAAAACAACAGAAGGAGAAAGACTAGATATCTCTTCAGGAAAACTAGAGGTATCAAGAGAACATTTTGCCCAAAGATGGGCACAATAAAGGACAGAAACATAAAGACCTAATTGATGCTGAGGAGATCAAGAAGAGATAGAAAGAATACACATAACTGTACAGAAAAGATCTTAATGAACCAGATTATTATGATGGTGTGGTCAGTAACCCAGAGCCAGACATTCTGGACCTTAGGAAGCACTCCTGTTAAAAAAGCTACTGGATGCAATGAAATTCCAATAGAACTATTCAAAACCTTAGATGATGATGCCATCAAGGTGTTGCATTAATATGTCAACAAATCTGGAAGATGCAACAGTGGCCACAGGACTGGAAAAAGTCAATCCTCATCCCAATTCTCAAGAAGAGTAGAACTAAAGAATGTGTTAACCATTGGACAATTGCATCTCCCATGCTAGTAAGGTGATGCTTAAAATCTTGCATGCTAGGCTTCAGCATTATATGAATCAAGAACTTACAGATGTCCAAACTGGGTTTAGAAAAGGAAGATGAACCAGAAATCAAATTGCCAACATTTGCTGTATCGTAGAGAACGCTAAGGAACTCCAGAAAAACATCTACCTCTGTTTCATCAACTATGCCTAAGCCTTTGACTGTGTGGATCATAATAAACTGTGGAAACCTGTTAAAGAGATGGGAATACCAGACCATAGTACCTGTCTCCTGAGAAACCTGTATATGGGTCAAAAAACAACAGTTAGAACCCTGTATGGAACAACTGGTTGGTTCAAGATTGAGAAAGGAATACGACAGGACTGTTTGCTGTCACCCTGTTTGTTTAACCTATACACTGAGCACATCATGAGAAATGCCAGGCTGGATGAGCTACAAGCTAGAATCAAGATAGGTGGGAGAAACATCAACAACATCAGATATGCAGATAATATCACTCTAATGGCAGAAAGCAAAAAGGAACTAAAGAGCCTCTTGATGAGGGTAAAGGCAGAGAGTGAAAGAGCCAGCTTAAAACTAAATATTATGAAGAAGGGCATGGCAACCCACTCCAGTATTCTTGCCTGGAGAATCCTATGGACAGAGGAGCCTGGCAAGCTACAGTCCATGGGGTCACAAAGAGTCAGACATGACTGAAGCGACTTAGTATACACCTATCTTCCATAGCTCGATCAAAAAAATAAATAAATATTAAAAGTTTAAAAATAAATTAAGAATATTTTAAAAACTAAGATCATGGCAGGAAGCCCCATTACTTCAGGGCAAAAAAAAGGGTGAAAGGTGAAAGTAGTGACAGATTTCCTCTTCGCAGGCTCTAAAATAACTGCAGATGGAACTGCAGTCATGAAATCAGAAGACATTTGCTTCATGGCAGGAAAGCTATGACAAACCTAAACAGTGTGTTGAAAAGCAGACATTACTCTGCTGACAAGGTCCATATAGTCAAGGCTACACTCTTCCCAGTGGTCACGTATGGTTATGAGAGCTGGACCATAAAGAAGGCAGAGTGCTGAAGAACTGATGCCTTCAAACAGTGGTGCTGGAGAAGACTCCTGAGAGTTCTTTGGACAGCAAGGAGATCAAACCAGTCAATTAAATTAACCCTGAATATTCATTGTAAGGACTAATGCTGAAGCTGAAGCTTCAGTATTTTGGTCATCTGATATGAACAGCTAACTCACTGGGAAAGTCACTGATGCTGGGAAAGATGGAGGGCAGAAGGAGAAGAAGGCATCGGAAGATGAGATGGCTGGATGGCATCACTGATGCAATGGACATGAACTTGGGCAAACTTCAGGAGATGATGAGGGACAGGGAGGCCTGGCATGCTGCAGTCCACTGGGTTGTAAAGAGTCAGACACGACTGGGCGACTGAACAACCACCACAGAGGTCATCTGGAAAATACTGGTTCAAAGAGTAACACAGATCTTCAAAATGTTGGCATATTTCATTAAATAATATTTTAAAAATCACATTCATTAAAATCTCATGTCATCAAAAAGTCTTCTAATATTGGGAAGGTATAAAGTTCAAACAGGTGGATACAAGTTTACAAAAATTCTAAATTTTGTTTGAAAGCTCAAATTTAAGATGGGTAACAAGTAGTATTTAATTTATATGCAGAGTACATCATGAGAAACGCTGGGCTGGAAGAAGCACAAGCTGGAATTAAGATTGCTGGGAGAAATATCAATAACCTCAGATATGCAGATGACATCACCCTTATGGCAGAAAGTGAAGAGGAACACAAAAGCCTCTTGATGAAAGTGAAAGAGGAGAGTGAAAAAGTTGGCTTAAAGCTCAACATTCAGAAAACGAAGATCATGGCATCTGGTCCCATCACTTCATGGGAAATAGATGGTGAAACAGTGTCAGACTTTATTTTTTGGGACTCCAAAATCACTGCAGATGGTGACTGCAGCCATGAAATTAAAAGACCCTTACTCCTTGGAAGAGAAGTTATGACCAACCTAGATAGCATATTCAAAAGCAGAGACATTACTTTGCCAACAAAGGTCCATCTAGTCAAGGCTATGGTTTTTCCAGTGGTCATGTATGGATGTGAGAGTTGGACTGTGAAGAAGGCTGAACGCCGAAAAATTGATGCTTCTGAACTGTGGTGTTGGAGAAGACTCTTGAGAGTGCCTTGGACTGCAAGGAGATCCAACCAGTCCATTCTGAAGGAGATCAGCCCTGGGATTTCTTTGGAAGGAATGATGCTCAAGCTGAAACTCCAGTACTTTGGCCACCTCATGCAAAGAATTGACTCCTTGGAAAAGACTCTGATGCTGGGAGGGATTGGGGGCAGGAAGAGAAGGGGACGACAGAGGATGAGATGGCTGGATGGCATCACGGACTCGATGGACGTGAGTCTGAGTGAACTCCGGGAGTTGGTGATGGACAGGGAGGCCTGGCGTGCTGCGATTCATGGGGTCGCAAAGAGTTGGACATGACTGAGTGACTGATCTGATCTGATCTGAATACCCAAATACGAAAGAAAACTCATGGTTCATCTATCAGTAATTCTTGTAAGTAAAATGCTGAAAGTGAAAAAACTTAATAACCAGTTCGCAATGCTTCAGGTGATTTTCTTTAAGGTGATCATCACAATTCAGTCTGCAGATGTGCTTCAAGTGTACTTCCCTTTTCATCACACAATATTAAGACATACACTCAATAAAATTTATAACATTTACTGTTCAAAGGTATTTTTTAAAGAGAAACTGGCTTTTTTAAAAAACTACAGGTACATGGTAAAGAACACCATGTCTACTGGTAGTTTGCCTCATACTCAGGCAGAAACATTTATTTTCTGCTGCTCTGACACCATCACTGCAGATGTCAACACAGCAAAAATAAATTTAACAACTTAGTACTACTATAACTTTTTTTTTCCCACTTTGCAGATCCTTCAAAAAGCTGAAAAATGTTTTATACTGTTGGCCACCACCTCGGGTGATACTTCCCCTAGATTTACTCTCACTCTATTATGACTTATTGCCCATTCCCAACAGTACTACTGATGTCTGCTGCTGCTGCTGCTGCTGCTGCTGCTGCTGCTGTTGCTAAGTCGCTTCAGTCATGTCCAACTCTGTGCGACCCCATAGAGGGCAGCCCACCAGGCTCCCCTGTCCCTGGGATTCTTCAGGCAAGAACACTGGAGTGGGTTGGCATTTCCTTCTCCAATGCATGAAAAGAGAAAAGTGAAAGTGAAGTCGGTCAGTCGTGCCCAACTCTTAGCAACACCATGGACTGCAGCCTACCAGGCTCCTTCATCCATGGGATTTTCCAGGCAAGAGTACTGGAGTGGGGTGCCACTGCCTTCTCCGAACAATGACAACTTCACTATAATTTAACCTAGTATCTTATAGGAAGCAAGGGATCAAAACAGACAATCCACTCATTCCCAAATCAATAACGGTCTGCCACCTCTCCCAGAAACTTAAGCTGTATCTTGTGAATTGTGTTCTCAATTAGCTGAAGGTTTTAGACCATTACCAAACTTCCTTTTTTTTTTTTTTTTTTTAACTTTGGAAGGGAATCCTAAATATATAACATATATTTCTACCTAACAAAACAGAAAATGTAACTATAACAACCTTTTCTGGATGCCCGCTACATTAAACTACCTCAGACAACTCTGTTTCATGTTTGTCTAACTTGCAGTCAGACTTATGAGCTGCCATTTGTAATGATGATTGCTGTATCATGCTATCAACCCTCTTCTAAATCTGCCATGAACTTAGAAATCAGATTTATTAGAATTATGTATTAAAGGCTCCAAGTGAGGGATACATTGAAATGTATTCAGTACATTGGACATAGCTGATTTTCTTTCAGCTGTCCAAAATCCTTTTTATTCTACATCTCTGTTGTGTGCAAGACAAATTTACTAGCTAAACAGATGAATTCCAGACATTAAGATACCATATTTGTGTTTAAAATGAAGGTTTATCTAGATAACTCGGAATCCACACAAAAAGAGGTTTGACAAATCAACAATTGAAGACCAGTGTTTTAAATAAACTTTTAAGATAACTGTAGATTCACATAAAGAAACAGTAGAAGATAAACCTTTTATTATTTATCCACATTCTTCCAATCCATCAGTATCCACCAGGATGTCAATAGTCAAGATGCTGAACATTTCCATTAACACAAAGATACTTCATGTGATCTTTTATAACCACATCCACCACTCTCCTTTATCCAACCTCACCCCTAAAACTTAAAAATCACTACTCTACTCCCCATTTCTATAATTCTGTCATTTCAGAATATTATACAAATGGTAGCATAAATTTGAAATTGGATTGTTTTTTTCCCCCCACTCAGCTTAATTCTCTGGGGATTCATCCAGAGACCTGTGTGTTACCAGCTTCATTCTTTCTTATTCCTGAGTGGAATTATGTGTGTTGAGAGTTTGGCTAAGCTATTTCAGAGGTTTAATGCCCTGGCATCCATTTTGTTTGGTCAAGAGGCCTGAAAGTGCCTTGAACTGACACTAGCCTCTCATGCAAGCACACGCCCTAAATAAGTCTATGGAGTCACAAGCAAATTTAAGTCCTGATACAACTGCTCCAATGGTCACTATAATAAACAGTCCCCCCTGCTTCCCAGGGTTTTTCCCTTGTATACCCCTTATATTAGACTCTTGCTCTTTCTGGTTTATATTGATCAGTCCAGCCTTAACCCAGAAACCACAAAAGCACTCTACCTATAGACCCTAATAAAGGCAGGACCTTAGGTCCTGCTCCGCTCTCTCTGCCTGCACCCTGCCTTGACCTTGACCTCTCCCCATGTGGCCCCTCAAGACATGCTATGTACTTCCCTCCAGGATTTGAGTGATAAACTTCTCTATTTCATTTTCCTTGTGGTCTCTTGTTGAACCTTGGCTCATCATCCAACAACACCGTAAGGGGCTCCACTTAACAAATGTTAATTTAACAAAGTCACAAGCATGTGTAATGAATGTACCACAATATATTTGGCTATACAACCAGTTAAAGACATCTGGGAATTTCTATATTGCTACTATTGAGAATAAAGATGCTATGAATATTCATGTACACGCTTTTATGTGAACGTAGATCTTCGTTTCTCTGGGATTTAACTTTTTCTTTACACTCGAGTATAAATGCTGAATCATATGGTACCTTCATGCTTGCTTTAATAAGAAACCGTAAAACTTTTCCAGAATGGCTATGCCATTTTACATTCCCATCAGCAATGTACGAGTAATCCAGATTCTCTGTATCCTAATCAGTACTTGGTGTTAGAACTATTTTTCATTTTAATCATTCCAATAGGTAGTTATATTTTTTGTGGCTTTATTTCAAACATGGCTAATGAGTGAACATCTTTTCTTTTTTTCTGATTTATCTACATATCTTCTTTTGTGAAATGCCCCTTCATGTCTTTTGTCCACGTTCTAATTGGATTGGTTGCTTGGCTTTTTACTATTTGACTTCCAGTTTATGTATTCTAAATACTAGCAACTTATGAGATATGCAGTTTACAAATAACTTCTGCCACTTTTTAGCTTTTTTACATCCTCTTAAGAGTGTCTTTGGCAGAATAAGAGTTCTTAATTTTATTAAGTTTACTTCATCAATTTTTCCCTTTACAGGTCATGTTTTTGATATCAAGTGTATGAACTCCTTGCCTAGTAAAATATTCTAGACTTTTTCCTATGTTTTCTTCTAGAAGGTTTATAGTTTTAAGTTTTGTGTTTTACCCTAAGTCTGTAATTTTTTTTAGTTCATTTTTATATGACATGTGAAACTTGGGTCAAAGTTTATTTTTTTGCCCATGGATATCCAGTCTTCCCTAGTGGCTCAGACGGTAAAGAGTCTGCCTGCAATGCGGGAGACCGAGGTTCGATCCCTGGGTCAGGAAAGTTCCCTGGAGAGGGGAATGGCAATCCACTCCAGTATTCTTGCCTGGAAAATCCCATGGACGGAGGAGCCTGGCAGGCCCCAATCCATGGGGTCACAAAGAGTTGGACACGACTGAGCAACTAACATACTCACATCCAGTTGCTCAAGCACTATTGCTAAAAAGGCTCTCTTTTCATAGTGAACTATTTTTCCACTTCAGTCAAAAATTAGTTGGGCATAATTAATTGTGTTTGTCTCAGTTCTCTTCTGCATTTATCTCTGTGTCTATCCCTCTACCAATATAAAACTCTCTTGATTATTGCTAGGTATTAATAATAGTTTGATGGACATGAACTTGGGCAAACTCCAAGAGATGGTGAGGGACAGGAGGCCTATGTGCTTCACTCCACAGCATCACAAATAGTCGGAAATGACTGGGTGACTGAACAAAAACAATTAATAACAGAATGATTCCATCAATTTATTCTTGTTCAAAATTGTACTAGCTATTCTAGGGCCTAAGCCTTTCATTATACATTTTAGAATAAACTTGACTATACCTATAATAGAAAAACACACTAGGTTTTAAACAGGGATCCCATTAAACCTATATTACTCTGGAGACAGCTGACTTCTTTACTAAACATGAACATGAACATGGTAGGTATATTTGTTTTTTTTAGGTTTTCCTTAGTTTATTGCATCACCATTTAGTGATTTCCAGAATACAGATCCTGTATGTGTTTAGTTAAGATGAACAAAGCTAGTGGAGGTGATGGGATTCCAACTGAGCTATTTAAAATCCTAAAAGATGATTCTGTTAAAGAGCTGCACTCAATATGCCAGCAAATTTGGAAAACTCAGCAAAGGCCACAGGACTGGAAAAGCTCAGTTTTCATTCCAGTCCCAAAAAGGGCAATACCAAAGAATGGTCAAACTACCATACAATTGCACTCATTTCACATGCTAGTAAGGTAATGCTCAAAATCCTTCAAGCTAGGCTTCAACAGTGTATAAACCAAGAAGTTCCAGTGGTACAAGCTGGATTTAGAAATGGCAGAGGAACCAGAGATCAAATTGCCAAAATCTGCATAATATAAGAGAATTCCAGAAAAAAACATCTATTTCTGCTTCACTGACTATGCTAAAGCCTTTGACTGTGTGGATCACAACAAACTGTAGAAAATTCTTAAAGAGCACCTTACCTGCCACCTGAGAAATCTGTATGCAACTCAAGAAGCAACAATTAGAACCAGACATGGAACAATGGACTGGTTCAAAATTGAGAAAGGAGTACATCAAGTATATCAAGGCTGTATATTGTCACCCTGTGAGATGGACCATCAAGAAGGCTGAGCACCGAAGAATTGATGCTTTCTAACTGCGGTGCTTGAGAGGACTCTTGAGAGTCTCTGGACTGCAAAGAGATAAAACAAGGCATTCCTAAAAGAAATCAATTCATTGGAAGGACTGATGCTGAAGCTCCAATACTTTGATCACCTGATGCAAAGAGCCAATTATTGGGAAAGACCTTGATGCTGGGAAAGATTGAGGGCAGGAGGAGAAGGGAACAACAGAGGATGAGATGGCTGGGTGGATCATCAACTCAATGGACATGAGTTTGAGCAAACTCTGGGAGATAGTGAAGGACAGGGAAGCCTGGCATGCTGCAGTTCATGGGGTCACAAAAAGCTGGACAGAAGTTAGCAACTAAACAACAACAAATATCTAAGTATTTTATTTCCTTAGAGTAGCTGCAAATTATATTCTACTTCTAAATTTCACTTTCCACATATTCACTGATAGCATACAGAAATGAGATTAATTTTCTGTATTGATCTTGTAGTGTGTGAAATTGCTCAAATTACATCTAGGAATTTCTTGGGTTTCTGTAGATTCCTTGAGATTTTCTACACAAACATATGTTATCTGCAAATAGGAACAAATTTCTTTCTTACTAGGATATATTTTCTTGCTTTACTGCAGTGGCTTGAATTTATGGTACTCTGTTGAATAAAAGAGGGGAGAATAGACATCTTTTTCCATTTTCATGACTTTAAAGGTAAGTGTTCAGTCTTTCATCATTTTGTATGATAGTAACTATGGGATTTCTATAGCTGCTATTTATAAAGTCAAGGGAGTCAGCCTATAGTCCTCATTTTCCAAGAATTATCATGAATGGGAATTTGATTTTGCCCTATGACTTTCTGTCATCAATATAATCATATGATTGTTCTTCTTTAGCCTATTTATAAAGTGTGTTATATTGATTGATTTTCAAATGCTAAATTACCCTTGCATATACTTGGGAAAATTCCACTTGGTTATCATGTATATATTTTTTTCCTATCCTATCAGATTCAATCTGCTAATGTTTTGTGTAAAGTATTTTGGATTTAAGATAATGAAAGATACTAGTCTGTAGTTTTGTGGGGGTTTTATACAAATTTTGAATGTTTTTGTACCCTAATTTCATATCACAGTAACACTAGTATCAAAATGAGTTCTATATTTTAATGAGATTTTGTAAACTTGGTTTTAATTATTCCTTAAATAATGTACAGCATGTAACAGTGAAGTCATCTGGGTCTTGAGATATCTGTTTTAGAATCTTTCAAATTACACCTTCAATTCCTTTAATTGCTGTGGGACTATTCAAGTTTTTCATTTCATCTTGATTTAGATTTCATAGTTTGTTGATTTTGAATAATTGGCCTTCTATGTCTAAGCTGATGAATGTATGAGTATAATGTTGTTTGTATTATACCCTTATTATTCTTTCAATGGCTGCAGGATCATTCCTAATACCATGGCTTGTCTTCTCTATCTTTGTTATTCTTGCAAGAAGTTTATAAACTACATTAAACTTTTATTCTGCTTAGTTTCTCTATTGTTTTCCTATGCTCAGATTCATCCATTTCTTACCTTATTTTTTCCTTCCTTTTGCTGGTTTTGGTTAAATTAGGTTTTTTTACTAGTTTCTTGAGATAGGAAATAGATTACAAAATTGAGACCTTTCCTCTTTTCTAATGAAGGTATTTAGTGGTATAAATCCCCCTCCATACAATGTTTTAATACTGTGTCACATATTTTTGATAGCTGAGCTTACATTTCTTTCAGATACCTATATATGCACATAAACATGTATGCACACACATACATAAAAATTTCCCCGTTGAGACTTCATCTTTGGCCCACAGATTATGTTAAAAAGTATTGTTTAATGTCTAAGTGGTTAGAGAGCTTTCTGTTATTTCTCTATTATTAACTTTTAGTTTGAGTCCACTGAAATCAGCATATACTGTTTATGATTATGATTACAATTATTTTAAATTTGTTAAGGTTTGTTTTATGGTTAAGGTTTGGCCTATCTTAGTAAATCTTTCAATTACTATGGAAAATATTATATACTATAAAACAGCACGTATTATTCAGGAACAAAAAGAAATGAGCCATCAAGCCAAGAAAAAACATGAAGGAACCTTAAAATGCACACTGCTAAGTGAAAGAAGTAAAGTGAAAAGGCTACACATAATGTATCAATACAATTCCAACTGTGTGACATTCTAGAAAAAGCACAGCAATGGAGGTAGTAAAACTGTCAGTGTTCGTCAGGAATTTGGGGGGTGGGGTAGGATGAGAAGGCAGAGCACAAGGGATTTTTAGGGCAGTGTAACTACAGTATGAAACTGTAATGATGGATGCATGTATCTATATATATTTGTCAAAAACAAATAAAGCGTATAATACAAAGAGTGAACCCTAATGTAAGCTTTTGCTTTTGTTGTTTTTAGTCACTAAGTCCTGTCCATCTCTTTTGTGACACCATGGACTCTAGTCTGCCAGGTTCCTCTGTCCATGGAATTTCCCAGGTAAGAATACTGGAGTGGGTTGCCATGCCCTCCTCCAGGGGATCTTCTTGACTCCAGGGATCGAACCTGTGGCTCCTGCATTGCAGGTGGATGCTTTTAGCCTGGTGGGCTGCTGTTCATGGGGTCTCACAGTCGGATGTGACTGAAGCGCCTTAGCATGCATGCATGCATGCATTGGAGAAGGAAATGGCAACCCACTCCAGCATTCTTGCCTGGGGAATCCCAGGGACAGAGGAGCCTGGTGGGCTGCTGTCTATGGGGTCACACAGAGTAGGACATGACTGAAGTGACTTAGCAGCAATAGCAGCAACAGCTTTACCACTGAGCAACCAGGGAAGCCCCAATGTAAGCTTCAGTTAATAATATATCAATATTGGCTCAATTGAGATAAATGTACTGTGGTAATACAAGACAGCAATAGAAGAAATTAGTTTTATGGGGTGTGGGGTGCTAAGGGGACACCTAGGCATTTTCTGTACTTTCTCCTCAATTTGACTGTAAACTTAACACTGCTCTAAAAAT
Source organism: Bos indicus x Bos taurus (assembly GCF_003369695.1). Lineage (NCBI taxonomy): Eukaryota > Metazoa > Chordata > Mammalia > Artiodactyla > Bovidae > Bos > Bos indicus x Bos taurus. The sequence continues at coordinate 67,249,058 of NC_040105.1, read as the reverse complement.
AAACTCTATTAATTATATATAATAATTATATATAATAGTGCAGATTCTTCCATTGTTGGGTAGAGTGTTCTATGAACCCCAATTAGAACCTGTTGATTTACAATGCTATTGAGTTCTTCTGCATGACTACTGATTTTCCAATGTTCTCCCAGTTTCTGTGAGAATATTGCTGAAATCTCCAACTGTACTTATGGATCTATCTATATCTCATTCCAGCTTTATCAGTTTTGCTTCACATATTTTACAGTTCTATTGTTTGGAATACAGACTTTGAGATTGCCATATCTTCTAAGTGAACTTTATCATGAAAAAGGTCCTTCTCTTTAGTAAATTGTTTTGTCTGAAGCATATTTTACCTGATATTAACACAGCCACAACTGCTTCCTCTTGACTAAGGTGTACATGGTATATCTCTGCCTATTGTTCTACCTTTGTTGTTGTTGTTGTTCAGTCGTGTCAGAGTCTTTGCAAACCCATGAACTACAGCACACCAGGCTTCCCTGTCCTTTACCATCTCCCAGAGCTTGCTCAAACTCATGCCCATTGAGTTGGTGATACCATCCAACCACCTCATCCTCTGTCGTCCGCTTCTTCTCCTCCCTTCTACCTTTAATCTACCTAATCATATTTGAAGTGAGTTTGTAATTAACATATATAATTTCAGTTATGGTTGCTATTTCATTCTGACAACCTCTTGTCTTTTAAATGGTACATTTAAGCCATTTAAATCAAACGGAATTAATAATATATGAAGGTTTAAGTCACCTTTCTTGTTTTTCTTCTGTTCTCTTAGCTTTCTATTTCTCCATCTTCTTTTACCTACCTCTCTATGGGTAACTTGAACATTTTTTTTTAGAACTCTGATTTATCTCTTGTGTTTTTTAGTATGTTTCTTTATATAACTTTTGAGTGGTTACGCCATATTATACATACATTACTTATCACAGTCAATACTGTCAACACTTTACTAGTTCAAGTGTAGAAACCAACTTTCCTTTATGTTCCTTCATCCTCCCCCACTTATAATTATCTCAAATATTTCCTTTAAATACATTTTAGATACAACAATAAAGCATGATCCATTAAAGCAAAAATTGCTAAGTTGGACTTAAATTAAACAGCACTACTTTGTGAAAGTGGCTCAGCAGTAAAGCATCCACCTGCAATGCAGGAGACACAGAAGGCACAGGTTTGATCCCTAAGTCAGGAAGATACCCTGGAGAAGGAAATGACAACCCATTCTAGTATTCTTGCAGGAAAATCCCACGGACACAGGAGCTTGGTGGGCTACATACAGTCCATGGAGTCGCAAAGAGTTGGAGACGACTGATGTGACTGAGCATGCACACATGCACTTTATAAAAGAGTACAAAGAGGATGGAAAGACAAGGCAGATTTGGAGAAAATATTGCAAAACATATATGAGTTAAGGGACTTGTACTCAAATAAACAAAGACCTCTAAAAACTCAATGAGAAAGTAAGAAACTCAGTCAAGAAAATATACAAAACATTTGAATAGTTACCTCACCAAATAAGATACACAGATGACAAATAAGGATACGAAAAGATGCTCAACATCATAGGTTCACAAGAGAAAGTGAAAGTCACTCAGTCGTGTCCGCCTCTTTGGGACCCCATGGACTATATAGTCCATGGAATTCTCCAGGCCAGAATACTAGAGTAGCCTTTCCCTTCTCCAGGGTACCTTCCCAACCCAGGGATCAAACCCAGGTCTCCCACAATGCAGGTGGATTCTTTACCAGCTGAGCCACAGGGAAGCCCAAGAATACTGGAGTGAGTAGCTTGTCCCTTCTCCAGGGGATCTTCCTGACTCAGGAATTGAACCGGGGTCTCCTGCATTGCAGGCAGATTCTTTACCAACTAAGCTATGAGGGTAGGACACAAGAGAATTACAAGTTAAAACAATGAAATACCACTACATTAGAATGAATGATTTAAAAAAAAAAGACACATGATAGCCAAAACGGCAACAAAAACTCTCATTCATTACTAGTGAGAATGCAAAACACAACACTCACTTTGAAAGATAGTTTGGCAATTTATAACAAAATTAAACATACTCTTAACACACAATCCAGCAATCATGTTCCTTGGTATTTACCCAAAGGAGCTGAAAAGTTTTGTCTACACAACAATCTGTATATGACTGTTTATAGTAGCTCTATTCAAAAAGCTATGGACTTTAGTTAATAATAATTAATATATAAATCACCAAAATTTGAAAGCAACTAAGATGGTCTTCAGATGATGAATGGTAAATAAACGATGGTATGTCCAGACAATGCAATATTCAATGTTAAAAAAAAAAAAAAAGTGAGCTATCAAGCTATAAAAAGGCATGAACCTTAAATGCATATTGTTAAGTGAAAGAAGACAGTCTGAAAAGGCCATATACTGTATAATTCTGACTACATGACATGGAAAAGGAAGGCAAATCTAGAGAGACAGTAAAAGGATCAGTGCTTGTGAGGGGTTGGAAGGGAGGGGTGCACAGGAGAAGGAGGGATGAATAGAAGGAGCACAGGGGAAACTATTCTCTATGATACTGTAATGCTGGATACATGACATAACGCATTTATCCAAACCCATAGAGCTGTACAACACAAAGAGTCAACTTTAAAGTAAACTATGTTGATTTCTGCCATGGCGGATTCATGTTGATGTATGGCAAAACCAATACAACATTGTAAAATAATTAGCCTCTAATTGAAATAAATAAATTAAAAAAAATAAACTACGGACTATAGTTTGTAAAATATATGAATAATGATTCATTAGTTGGAACAAATAAACCACACTAATACAAGCTGAGCAAACACACAATCTGTGTGATCGGGGTGAGGGGTAGTATCATAACACTATCCATAGTTTCTATAGGAACACTCTATACTATCTGCTTGCTGCTGCTGCTGCTGCTGCTGCTAAGCTGCTTCAGTCGTGTCTGACTCTGTGCGACCCCATAGACGACAGCCCACCAGGCCCCCCCATCCCTGGAATTCTCCAAGCAAGAACACTGGAGTGGGTTGCTATTTCCTTCTCCAATGCATGAAAGTGAAAAGTGAAAATGAAGTCGCTCAGTCGTGTCCAACTCTTAGCGACCCCATGGACTGCAGCCCACCAGCCTCCTCCGTCCATGGGATTTTCCAGGCAAGAGTACTGGAGTGGGGTGCATTGCCTTCTCCGACTACCTGCTTGATTTTTCTATAAATCTAAAACTGTTTATAAAGTAAAATCTATTAATCATAAATGTTTTTAGTTTAAGAAAAAAGACAATTAAGTATCTAGTAGGGAGAAGGGGGACAGGTTTTCTCCAGAATCATCCACAGCAATATTGAAAGGCCTGAGAAAAACAGAGCAAGTATAAAGTTTTGAGAAAAAGAAAGCATGAACTAAACTTATTATGCTCATTGCTATTTAAGTATAAACACAAAGGAAGTCATTGTCCAACTTTAAAAATACTCAGAAACAAAAACATCTATGAGAATTTTATGGAAGAAAAACACAAAACTATTTTTAGATGAAATTGACAGCTACTAAAATTTATATGGAAATGAGAAGTCTAGAATAGTTAATTTTTTAATAACATTTTTAAATGTTCTGTTACTTTTTTTTTGGTTGTGTTATAGTCACGCGTTCCAGGAAACAAACTCATTCAGAAGGATAATGCAGATAGTGGAGTGCAGTTTATTACACCAGCAGTCCCAAGGCAGAGTCTCCTCTTAGCCAAGGACCCCGACCAACGTTTGTGAAAATCTTTTATACCCCATGTGTACGTGTCCAAACCCACCACCCCAATTTCCTTGAGACTTACATAAAACAAAGGAAGGCTAAATACAATCACAATAACCCCATTATTCCAGTGTTATCAAGTGTTAGGTGTTCAAAGAGTTAATAATCAATAAGCCTGTGGTTACACTCCTATAGATACAGAAAGAATTTATGACCTGTCCGGAGGCAGGGGTGATTATAGAGTATGTTTTCTCTTAGGCGATGAGTAACCTGGATGTGATCTTCAAGATTCCCCTGTCCAGAGGGGGTCTTATCTTTCTATTGTAGTTTCCATAGGCACTAAGCACAGAGTCCAGAGTCCATTGGAGAGGTGGCCAAGCATGATCAGCATGAACAGGCCTAAGACGGGGTCCAGGCCCTATGAATTCCTTCTTCAGTTGCACTGGGTCTTCTTTGCTGTACATGGGTTTTCACCAGTTGCAGAGAGCAGGGGCTACTCTCTAGTTGAGGTGCACAGGCTTCTCATTGTGGTGACTTCTCTTGTGGAGCACAGGCTCTAGGCGCATGGGCTTAGCTGCTAAACAGCATGTGGGATCTTACCAGACCAGGGCTCAAACCCATGTCCCCTGACTGGCAGGTAGATTTTTATCCACTGTATTACCACCAGGGAAGTCCCTAAGCAATTTTCTTAAAAGGGAAAAAAGTTGGAAAGACATAAAGTACTTGACGTCAGGAGTTAATAAAAAAAAAGCTACAGTAATCAAGAGCATCACATTGCTTGCTTGCTTGCTTGCTTAATTGATCAGCTATGTCCAACTCTTTGCAATCCTTTGGACTGTACCCCGCCAAGCTCCTGTCCATGGGATTCTCCAGGCACAAATACTGGAGTGGGTAGCCATTCCCTTCTCCAGGGGATCGTCCTGATCCAGGGATCAAAGCTGTGGTCTCTTGTGTCTCCTGCGTTGCAAGCAGATTCTTTACACACAGAGCCATTTCTTGGTATCTTTTGGTATTAGTAAGAGGGAAAAAACAAAGATCAATGGAATAAAATGAACAGAACCAGAGCAACAAATACGCAACAAACTGTTTCTGACAAAGGTATCAAATCAATTCAATAAGAAAAGGGAAATCTTTCCAAGCAATAATTCTAGAATAGCTGAATATCCACATGCAAAAATAATAAACATTGACCTTAATCTAATGCCAAATGCAAAAATTAAGTTGAAATAGATCAAAGACCTAAACATAAGTAAAACTATAAAACTTCTAGAAGAAAACATTGAATATTTTCCCCACCTTGACATTATATAAGCATTTTTTAGGTAAAACACACAAAAAATAAACCATTAAAACAATTACAAAATGAATTTCATAAAAAAACTGATTTTTGAATGACATCCTTTAAGAAAACCAAAAGGCACACCAGAAATGAAAGAAAATATTCACAATACATATATCTGACAAAGGACTTCTATCTGGAAAATATAAAGAAACTTTCTACCTCACTATTAAGACAGACAATCCAATAAAAAATGGACAAAAAATTAGGACATTTCACCAAAGAAATAGATTTCAAGTAACACATGAAAAGATACTTAACATCTTAGTCACTAGGGAAATGCGAATTAAAATGACAAGATACTACTACACACCTATTAGAATGGCTTTAAGAAAAAAACATGAAGTGCCAGTGAGGATGGAAACTCTCATATATTTCAGGTAGAAACCTAAAATGGTAAAGTTTTTTTTTTTTAGAAAACTGTCAGTTTCTTATAAGGATAAATATACTCTTACTACATGACCCAGTAATCTTACTTCTAGGTATTTCCCAAAGGTAAAAATCAAAATATATCTCTATACCAAAAATAGTATCCAAATATTCATTGAGGCACAAACTGAAGACATCAAAAAGTCCTTTGGTAAGTGAATGAATAAATAAAACATACTGCAATAAAACTATGGCACTGTCAATTTTTAATTATTTGTAAATGATATCTAAATTGAAAAAAAGACAAACTTGGAGAAAATATTTGTAATTTATCCCTTTAAACATATAAATAATTACTTGAAATTGCAGCCAAAAATAACCAAAAGCCCAATAAATAAATGAGAAGAAAAGAAACAACTACTTGCAAAACAAAAAACCTATAAAAATGACACTTAAATGAGAAAAAGTTCAAACCCCAAAAATTTTTTAATGCAAATTTAAAAAACACTGGGATGTCATTCCTCACCAGATTGGCAGTATTTTAACATTTGAAAATTGGGAAATCTGAATAAGAACAATGGGCTGTACCAATGTCAATCCTTGTTTTGTTTCCTCAAGTTTTGCAAAAAGTTACAATTGGTAAAAACTGGGTAAACAATACATGGGCTCTCTCTTTATTATTTCTTACAACTATATGTGAATTTACAACTATTCCAAAATAACCACACCATTGTATATGATAGTGAAAAGACTGAAAAAAGTTTAAGAGATCCTTGGTTGAATATGGTAAACACATATAAAGGAAAAGTAAGAAGCCACTGCAAATAGAAGCATGTATACATATCTAATGTATGAATATATATGTACTTATAACCATGGTTTATTTTTAAATGCAAAAAATATAAACAGCATGTTTGATAAGATCCTACATTTGCTTAAAACAAATACAAACATACATGCACATTCATGTATATATTATGTATAAGGAAAATGCATTCAGTTGGTGAAGCTGTGAGGACATAGGCTCTCTCGCACATGGCTGGTACAAATGCAAACTGTACAATCATTTTGGAAGGATATTTGGCAATACTTAAAACAGCAAAATCAATTAATAACTCTTATACGAGTATCTACCCTATAGATACATCTTCAACAATATAAAACTTTATATACACAAATGTATTCATTGTAGCCTTGTTAGCAGTTGGAACACTAGAAAGAATCTGAATACCTATACGTAAGAGATTAGCTAAATAAACTATACTTCATGCAATCAATGAAGTATATGGCAATATAACTAGCAGGTAAAGAACCAGCCTACCAATGCAGGAGATGTGGGTTTGATCCCTGGCTTGGAAAGATCCCCTGGAGGAGGGCATGGCCACCCACTCCAGTATTCTTGCCTGGAGAATCCTATGGACAAAGGAGACTGGAGGCTACAGTCCATATGGTCACAAAAGAGTGGGACACTAAATAACCAACTCCAAGCAGGATCTCATGTGGCCTTCCTAGGACAGACCCTACCCCATATACTCCTGCTTTAGCTCCTCTTTGAAGTACCCAAAAAACAGTACCTCATGCATATTTCCAGAGAAGGCAATGATACCCTACTCCAGTACTCTTGCCTGGAAAATCCCATGGACAGAGGAGCCTGGTAGGCTGCAGTCCATGGGGTCGCTAAGAGTCGGACCCGACTGAGCGACTTCACTTTCACTTTTCACTTTCATGCATTGGAGAAGCAAATGGCAGCCCACTCCAGTACTCTTGCCTAGAGAATGCCAGGGATGGGGGAGCCTGGTTGGCTTCCATCTATGGGATCACAGAGAGTCGGACACTACTGAAGCGACTTAGCAGCAGCAGCAGGAGCAGCATGCATATTTCCTGAGTTTTTCAGATGCTAAATACCACCACCAAATGGAAGAAATTAACTACTTGATTATGTAGATATGGAGCCTAAGGACTGGTAATGTAGACATAAACCAAAGAATTGTGCAGGAGCTGATCGCAAACCCTGGAACGCCCCTCCCTCACCCCGCCTTTAAAAATGCTTTGCTGAAACCCTTGGAGAGTTAGGTGTTTTCTGAGCAGGAGCCACCCATATCTCCCGGCTTGGCCCTGAAATAAACTTTTCTTTGCTTCAAACTGGACATTTTGGTTTCTTTGGCCTCACTGTGCACCTCCTTCAGTAGCAACAACAAAACTGAAAATATACAAAGTATTTTCTCAAACCATAATATAATTCAACTAGAAATTAATAACAGAAAGATGACAGGAAACTCCTTAAAGAAGTTAAAGTTTAAAGACAATTACATTTTTCATCCTCAGAAGTTAAATCTTTCTTATATTTTTCATAATTCAACTTAACATTTTTAATCATTCTTCTACATTCATAACAATTGTTTTATGTTCAAAATTCTCCAAACTACGCTTCAACAGTACATGAACTGAGAACTTCCAGATGTTCAAGCTGGATTCAGAAAAGGCAGAGGAACCAGAGATCAAATTGCCAACATCCATTGGTTCATGGAAAAAGCAAGAGAGTTGCAGAAAAACATCTACTTCTGCTTTGTCGACTAGGCCAAAGCCTTTGATTGTGTGGATCACAACAAACTGTGGAAAATTCGTAAAGAGATGGGAATACCAGACCAGTTGAACTGCCTCCTGAGAAATCTGTATGCAGGTCAAGAAGCAACAGTTAGAACCAGACGTGGAACAACAGACTGGTTCCAATCTGTAAAAGGAGTAGGTCAAGGCTGTATATTATCACCTTGCTTATTTAACTTATATGCAGAGTACATCATGAGAAATGCCAGGCTGGATGAAGCACAAACTGGAATCAAGATTGCCAGGAGAAATATCAATAACCTTAGATATGCAGATGACACCACACTTATGGCAGAAAGTGAAGAGGAACTAAAGAGCCTCTTGACGAAGGTGAAAGAGGAGAGTGAAAAAGCTGGCTCAACATTCAACATTCAACTCAACATTCAAAAAAAGAAGATCATGGCATCAAGTTCCATCACTTCATGGAAAATAGATGGGAAAACAATGCAAACAGTGAGAGAATATTTTCTTGGGCTCCAAAATCACTGCAGATGGTGACCGCAGCCATGAAATTAAAAGACGCTTGATCCTTGGAAGAAAAGCTATGACAAACCTAGAAAGCATATTAAAAAGCAGAGACATTACTTTGCCAACAAAGGTCTGTCTAGTCAAAGCTATGGTTTTTCCAATAGTCATGTATGGATGTAAGAGTTGGACCATAAAGAAAGTTGAGTGCCGAAGAATTGATGCTTTTGAACTATGGTGTTGGAGAAAATTCTTGAGAGTCCCTTGGATTGCAAGGAGATCAAGCAAGTCAATCCTAAAGGAAATCAACCCTGAATATTCATCGGAAGGACAGATGCTGAAGCTCCATTACTTTGGCCACCTGATGTGCAGAGGCAATTCATTAGAAAAGACCCTGATGCTGGAAAAGATTGAGGGCAGGAGGAGAAGGGGATGACAGAGGATGAGATGGTTGGATGGCATCACTGACTCAATGGACATGAGTTTGAGAAAGCTCTGGGAGATAGTGAAGGACAGGTAGGGCAGGTGTGCTGCAGTCCATCATGTCACAAAGAGTCGGACAAGACTGAGTGACTGAACAACAGTAACAGAAAGCCATTACTTCTGTCATCTATGTCATTTCAGAGTCAGCTTCAACTGATATTATCCTCATATAGGTATTTTCCAGATCTATGCCAGCCTGACATTATTTTTTAAATCTACTTTATTCACTTTTCATGGAGAAGGAAATGGCAACCCACTCCAGTGTTCTTGCCTAGAGAATCCCAGGGATGGGGAAGCCTGGTGGGCTGTCGTCTATGGGGTCGCACAGAGTCGGACACGACTGAAGCAACTTAGCAGCAGCAGCAGCTACAGCATTCACTTTTCAAAGTGAAACTTTTTGTTATCTTACCATTCTTTCCCAACATATTGGTAGTTAAAAACTACTGCCATAAGATAGTTATATAATCCAATTAAAAAAATGGGCAGAAGAGCCAAATAACATTTTTCCAAAGAAGACATACAAACAGCCAACATGTACATGAAAAGATGCTCAATATCATTAATCACCAGGGAAATGCCAATCAAACCACAATGAGATAGAATGTGTTAGAATGACTATTATTAGAAAGACAAAAAATAAGCAGTGAGGATGTGGAGAAAAGGGAACTCTTATGTACTGTTGGTAGGAATGTAAACTGGTACAGCCACTATGGAAAACAGTATGGATGTTACTCAGAAATTAAAAACAGAACTACCTTATGATCCACTAAGTTCACTTCTGGGTATTTATCCAAAGAAATCCTCATCCCAATTCCCAAGAAGGGCAGTACAAATGAATATTCAAACTATCGGACAATTGCACTCATCTCCCATGCTAGTAAGGTTATACTCAAAATCTTGCATGATAGGATACGTGAACCAAGAACTTCCAGATGTACAAGCTTGATTTAGAAAAGGCAGAGAAACCAGAGGTCAAATTGCCAACATTCACTGGATCATAGAGAAAGCAAGGGAATTCCAGAAAACATTTATTTATGTTTCATTGACTCCGCTAAAAGCTTTGACTGTGTGGATCATAATAAACTATGGGAAACTCTTAAAGAAATGGGAATACCAGACCATTTTACCTGTCTCCTGAAAAACCTGTATGCCAATCAAGTAGCAACAGTTGGAACCTTGTATGGAACAACTGACTGGTTCAGGATTGAGAAAGGAGTATAAGGCTGTTTATTGTCACCCTGTTTATTTAACTTATATGCAGAGCACATCACGTGGGCTGGAGGAGTCACAAGTTGGAAATCAAGACTGCCAGGAGAGAAAAAAAAAAAGATTGCTGGGAGAAATATCAACAACCTCAGATATGTGGATGGTATCACTCTAATGGCAGAAAGTGAAGAGGAACTAAAGAGTCTCTTGATGAGGGTGAAGGAGGAGAGTGAAAAAGCTGGCTTAAAACTAAATATTAAAAAAACTAAGGTCATGGCATCCAGCCCCATTACTTCATGACAAATAGAAGGTGAAAAGGTGGAAGCAAGGACAGATTTCCTCTTCTTGGGCTGTAAAATCACTGTGGATTGCGACTACAGCCATGAAATAAGATGATCATTGCTTCTTGGCAGGAAAGCTGTGACAAAGCTAGACAGTATGTTAAAAAGTAGAGACATCAGTTCGCCAACAAAGGTCCGTATAGTCAAGGCCTTTCCAGTAGTCACATACAGTTGTGAGAGCTGGACCATAAAGAAGGCAGAGCACTGAAGAATTGATGCTTTTGAACTGTGGTGCTGGAGAAGACTCTTGAGAGTCCCTTGGACAGCAGGGCGATCAAACCAGTCAATCTTAAAGGAAATCAACCCTGAATATTCATTGGAAGGATGGATGCTGAAGCTGAAGCTCCAGTACTCCAGCCATCTGATGCGAAGATCCAACTCATTGAAAAGGACCCTGATGCTGGGAAAGATTGAAGGCAGAAGGAGAAGACGAAGACAGAGGATGAGATGGTTGGATGGCATCACTGATGCAATGGACATGAACTTGGGCAAACTCCAGGAGACGGTGAGAACAGGGAAGCCTGGCATGCTACAGTCCATGGAGTCACGAGGAGTCAGACACAACTTGCCAACTGAACAACAATTTGAAGAAAATAAAAACACTAACTTGAAAAGACATTTGCTCTCTCATGATCACTGCTGCATCATCTACATAGTCAAGGCATGGAAACAACTTAAATGTCCACCAATAGATTAATGGATAAAGAAATTGTGGGATGGGTGTGTGCATGTATGTGTGTGTGTGTGTGTGTGTGTGTGTGTGCTTGCTTGCTCAGTCGTGTCCAACACTTTGTGACCTTATGGATTACAGCCCACCAATCTCCTCTGTCCATGGGATTTTCCCTGCAAGAATACTGAAATGGCTTGCCATTTCCCCCCCAAAGAGATCTTCCCAACATCTTCCCAACCCAGGGATCAAACTCGCATCTCCCACATCTTCTGCATTGGCAGATAGATTCATTATCACTGATCCACTGGGGAAGCCCATGCCTGCCAATGCAGGAGACAAGGGTTTGATCCCTGAATTGGGACAATCCACTGGTGAAGGAAATGGCAACCCACTCAAGTATTCTTGCCTGGGAAATCCCATGGACAGAGGAGCCTGGGAGGCTATAGTCCATGGAGTTGCAAGTGAGTCGGAAACAACTTAGCAACTAAACAACAACAACAATGTGTATATGTAATATATAAATACAGTGGAATGTTAGCCATAAAAAATTATAAAATCTTGCCATTTTTGACAATATGGATGGACCTCAAGGGCATTATGTTAAGTGAAAGAATTTAGACAAAGACAAACGCTATATGATCTCTTGTATGTGAAATCTTTTTTTTTTTTTTTTAAATCGTAGATACATGGAACAGACTGGTGGTTGCCAGAGGCAGGGATGGAGGGTGGGAGAAATGGGAAAAGAAACTAAGAGACCCGTATATAGCATCAAGCATACCAACAAAATGAGAGATCCAAAAGAAAAAGAGGGAGAGAAAGGGATATTAAGAATATTTGAAGGAAAAAAAAAAAGTCAATGTCGACATACTCACTAACAGACCAGACACGTTCTCCAGCATCACATCTCTGAAAAATTTTCCCTGGGATGTGTCCAGCAAGGCCTGCAATTCTTCATTGAAATCCACAGTTATTTCCTTGCTTTCTAAAACATCATGGATACTTTGCTTCTAAGAGGGCATCTGTAAAAGTTCTAAGGGAGGGTAGTTGACTTGATAGCATTGTAGAAGGGGACTACATGCATAGCATTTGGTGTTTCAGGCATATGCATTTTTCTGCTGACTTTCCATGTGCCCTTTAGACATAATCAGGGATATAGATATATACATTCTAAACAACAACTATTTACTGAAAAGAAATATCACATGAGATATAGTGTAAAATAACCTGGAAATGTTCAAATCAGGTCATAATTCTCACTTCCAGACAGGTTATTATAAAATTTGAGAACACAAAACAAAACTGTTTTCCCCATCCATTTTAGGTACATCTACAGATATATCATAAAGCAAACAAAATCCCTGAGCTGCCAATATTTAACCATGACTATAGCTGGATCAGTCCCCAAATAAACCTCAAGTTTCTCATCTGTGAAATGGTTTACCAATTATTTAGAATTTTTAAGAGTTCCAATGACTTGGTGAGTAAAGTATATCGAGTGTAGCAAATATAAAATAAACAGAAGTGATAGATCCATTTTTATTAAAATGACAGAGAACCTTGAAGAAATATTCAGAATCCTGCAGGACTAAACAGGCTTCATATATAACTTGGGATCTGAAGTTGTAACCTCTCTCATCTCTATACAACTCAGGTGTTCATTGTAAGTTTTAAGACATGCAATTCAGAAGCACAAGCCACGAGACTTCTGTATTGTAAGATAGGCCCAGTCTGACTCCTCTCAATTTTCTAAGTGATCTCCAAGTATCGGTTATCATTGTCTGCTTTGTATCTTCATCTTATCAACCTGTGAAAAGGTATTAGATTTAGTCTGATTTAGTCTAATTAAAGCTGTTCTAATCCTTCAATATTCTTCACAGGTCCCCAAATTATATTTCTGTATGCTATTTTCTTATCCAAAATGCAGACCAAAACTAAGGAAACAATATTCTCTGTTCTTCATTCAGTTTTCAAATTCAAATAAAGGGTAATTATGAAAAAGGAGTGTTTGAAGAAACAATGTCCAATCTACATATCTTAAGAAATCTAATGAATCCGGAATAGAATAAACTCAAAGGGATCCACACTGAGCTATATTATAATTAAAATGTTGAAACCCAAGAAAAAGAGAGAACCTTAAAATTAATAAAGATAACTCACCAACAGAAACCATGGAAGCCAGAGGCAATGGAATGACATATTTTAATTGCTGGGGGATTTCTTTGGAAGGAATGATGCTAAAGCTGAAATTCCAGTACTTTGGCCACCTCATGCGAAGAGTTGACTCACTGGAAAAGACTCTGATGCTGGGAGGGATTGGGGGCAGGAGGAGAAGGGGACGACAGAGGATTAGATGGCTGGATGGCATCACTGACTCGATGGACGTGAGTCTCAGTGAACTCCGGGAGTTGGTGATGGACAGGGAGGCCTGGCGTGCTGTGATTCATGGGGTCGCAAAGAGTCGGACACGACTGAGCGACTGAACTGAACTGAACTGAAAAGAGCTCTGAATCAATGAATCTATTTCTGATAAAACAATCCTTCAAAAAGAAAGGAAAGAGATTAACTTATGGCAAGACAGCATGAGGAGCTCGAGTGTCCTGTTCCCCACTGAAACTGATAAAAACTATTAAAAAAAAAAAAAAGCAACTGTTTAAACCCTCTGGAAGTGGTTTTAAGAACAAACAACAAATGAAGAAATATCTATTCAAGAACATCTTTTAAAATTCACTAAGAAAAGTGAGCTTATGGTATCTGAACCAAGACCACTTTCTCCCTCCCTCCCTCTCCCATCCCAGCTCAAGGAGAGGAAGACTCTACTCAAGACTCCTGAATTCAAGGCAAAAAACTCCCTCTCCACCACCACCACCCCCAAGTCTCATTTAGAGGCCTTTCTTCTCTGGAAGAATAGGGCATTGGAGTTTCCCATCCAGCTACCTAGCCTGTTGCTAGGGCTGAGTCCTGAACAACTGTGGTTTAGAGGTAGAGGTTCCTTTCTGCCACCTAACCCCCAGTGGTGGAATGAAGACTTTAACTGGACGTGGCATGTGGAAAATACTGGGGCCCTGAACATCCTTGCCCTGGGTTGTGAGGAGTAAACAGTAAACTGAGAGGACCTCTGGTTGCACTCTCCCCTCCACTAAGCACTCACCTAGCACAACAGAACTGTCACTCAGAAACTTGCCATTGTCCCTACCCCCACTTCCAGAGCTTTTGCTTTTGCTTGAGAGAAAAAGTAGATTTTAAAACAGATAGCTCCTATTCTCTTCTCAAATCAACTGAACTGGCTTCATTTGCAAGACCATGGAGAAAGTCAAGCCTAGAGGAGCACTGAAAAAACAGCGAGGTTGTAAAGAAAATCTGTAAGCAGGTCAGGAGGCAACGGTGAGAACTGGACACAGAACAACAGACTGGTTCCAAATAGGGAAAGGATTATGTCAAGGCTGTATACTGTCACTCTGCTTATTTAACTTATATGCAGAGTACATCATGAGAAATGCTGGACTGGAGGAAGCACAAGCTGGAATCAAGATTGCCGGGAGAAATATCAATAACCTCAGATATGCAGATGACACCACCGTTATGGCAGAAAGTGAAGAAGAATTAAAGAGCCTCTTGATGAAAGTGAAAAAGTGGCTTAAAACTCAATATTCAGAAAACTAAGATCATGGCATCTGGTCCCAGCACTTCATGGCAAATAGATGGGGAAACAGGGGAAACAGTGACAGACTTTATTTTTTGGGGCTCCAAAATCACTACAGATGGTGACTGCAGCCATGAAATTAAAAGACGTTTGCTCCTTGGAAGAAAAGTTATGACCAACCTAGACAGCATATTAAAAAACAGAGACATTACTTTGCCAACAAAGGTCCGTCTAGTCAAAGCTATGGTTTTTCCAGTAGTCATGTATGGATGTGAGAGTTGGACTATAAAGAAAGCTGAGTGCCGAAGAATTGATGGTTTTGAACTGTGGTGTTGGAGAAGACTCTTGAGAGAGTCCCTTGGACTGCAAGGAGATCCAACCAGTCCATTCTGAAGGAGATCAGCCCTGGGATTTCTTTGGAAGGACTGATGTTGAAGCTGAAACTCCAGTACTTTGGTCACCTCATGCAAAGAGCTGACTCATTGGAAAAGACCCTGATGCTGGAAAAGATTGAGGGCAGGAGGAGAAGGGGATGACAGAGGATGAGATGGTTGGATGGCATCACCAACTCAACGGACATGAGTTTGAGTAAACTCCAGGAGTTGGTGAGACAGGGAGGCCTGGCATGCTACAGTCCATGGGGTCGCAAAGAGTTGGACACAACTGAGCGACGGAACTGCCTGACAGAACTGTAAAGAAAAACAATTGGGAGAAGATTCAAAATATACGCCAAACTGTAGGTCAACGAGTTTGCAGGTGATTAATGGGCAATAAGGCAACCGGAAAGAACCCTCTTGGAGCCAGCACAAATATCAAACACTAACCTCTGCTAACTATTTCTTCAAAGGACCCACAATTTGATTGAATTAGTTTTCAGAGTAGTTTATGCCCTCGGGCATTATGTAAAACAAAGGATCAGTAAATGGAGCTTGGCTTCTGGCTGCTGGGTGTGGTCAGAGAAAGACAGCTCTAACAAAACTCAGTCATCCCAGGGTGATGGTGGGTATATTCAAATTGCACCTCCCTAAAGAACAACATCAGGGACCTAACCTTGTAGGAAAGGAAACTACAATGAGATACCATTTCACACCCTCTAGGATGGTGGGCTGCAGTCCATGGGGTCGCTAAGAGTCGGACACGGCTGAGCGACTTCACTTTCACTTTTCACTTTCATGCATTGGAGAAGGAAATGGCAACCCACTCCAGTGTTCTTGCCTGGAGAATCCCAGGGACGGGGAGCCTGGTGGGCTGCCGTCTATGGGGTCGCACAGAGTTGGACACGACTGAAGCGACTTAGCAGCAGCAGCAGGATGGCCAGAATTGGATAAAGTCCATAATGACAATTGCTGGTGAGAATGTAAACAAGTTAGAGCCCTCATACTGCTGAGTGTAAAATGGTGCAGCCACTTTGGAAAAAAGTCTAACAGTGTCTCAAACTATTAAACACAGAGTTGCTATATGATCCAGCAATAACTCTTAAGTATACACCTATAGAAATGAAAACATATTTCTATACAGAAACTTGTACATGAATGTTTTAGCAGAATAATTCTTGATAGCCTAAAGGTAGAAACCACCCAAATGTCCAGATGAATGAACAAAGGAAATGTAGTATATCCATTCTACGAATGGAAATCATAAATGGGATATAAAGTACTGATACATGCTACAACATACATGAGCTTTGAAGCAGTATGCTAAATGAAAGAAGGCAATCACAAAAGGCCATATATTATAATTCTATTCATATGAAATATTCTAAATTGGAAAATTTGTAGAGATAAAAGTAGATTAGTGGTTACCTAGGGCTGGGCAGGTGAGGTTCAAGGAGATGTTCAGTTCAGTTCAGTTACTCAGTCGTGTCTGACTCTTTGCGACCCCATGAACCGCAGCATGCCAGGCCTCCCTGTCCATCATCAACTTGCGGAGTCCACCGAAACCCATGTCCATTGAGTCTGTGATGCCACCTGGCTTATGGCTAAAGCATGAAAATGTTGTAAGATTTAGTGACGTTGCACATATACTAAAAACTATTGAACTGTACACTTTAAATGGGTGGATTGTATGGTATGTGAATTATATTTCAATAAATCTATCAAAAGAGAACTGAAGGAGACATTAAGACATTCCCAGATAAACAAAAGCTGAGGAAGTTCACTGCTGACAGACATGCCCTACAAGAACTGCCAAAGGGAGTTCTTCAGAATAAAATGGAAGGATAATAGACGAACTTGAAACTATATGAAGAAATAAAGAACACAGGCAAAGGTAACTACAAGGGATTCCCAGGTGGTTCAGTGGTAAAGAATCTGCCTGCCAATGCAGGAGACCCAAGAGACTCAGGTTTGATCTCCTGGGTCAGGTAGATCCCCTGGAGGAGGAAATAGCAACCCACTCCAGTATCCTTGCCTGGGAAATCCCATGGACAGAGGAACCTGGCGGGCTACAGTCCATAGGGTCACAAAGAAGTGGATACAACCGAGTGACTGAGAATGCATGCAGCAGCAGCAAAGGTAACTACACATGTAAATATATAAGCTAGTATTATTGTATTTTTGGTTTGTAACCCCTCTTATTTTTTTCTATATGATTTAAAAAGAAATGGACAAGCTAATCCTAAAATTCATATGGAATTACAAGAAGCCCTGAATAGCCAAAACAATCTTGAGAAAGAACAAAGTTGGAGGATTGACACTTCTCAATTTTAAAAATTAACACAATCAACAGTAATCAAAAGTATGGCACTGGAATACGGATAGGCACAGAGACAAATGAAACAAATTTGAAAGACCAGAATAAACCCATACACCTAAGCCAACTGATTTCAACAAGGGTACCAGGACCATTCAATGGGGGACAGTCTCTCCAATGCATGGTGCTGGGACAACTGGCTATGCACATGTAAAAGAATAAAATTGGATCTCATATCATATATAAAAATAACTCAAAATGGATATATGACATAAATATAAGAGCTAAAACCATAGAACACTTAGAAAAATACATAAAGATAAATCTTCTTAGATTTATTTGGCAAAGAATTTGCAAAGAATTCTTAGATTTGACACCAAAAGTACAAGCAACAAAAGAAAAAATAAAGCAGACTTTAAAAATCTGTATACCAAAGGACATTACCAAGAATGCATAAGAAACATATACAGAATGGGGGTAATTTGCAAAATTCTACATAATATATATATATATATATATATATATATATATATAATCAGACTACTATCCAGAATACGCAAAGAATTTATAGCTCAACAACAAAAAGACACTCAAATTAAAAATACACAAATGGCCAATAAGTGCATCAAGGTGGCCAAAATCATTGGTGATTAGGGAAATTAGAATCTAAACCACAATGATATTACACTCCAAACACACTAGAATGGTTGTAATTTTTACATTAAAAAAAAAAAAAACAAAACAGGAGATAACAAGTGTCAGCAAGGAAGTGTGGTAATTCTATGTTTAACTTATAGAGAAACTGTCAAACTATTTTCCACAGTGGCTGCACCATTTTACATCCCAGCAGCAATGTATGAGAGCTCCAATTTCTCTACTTCTTGCCGACATTTGTTTCCTGGCTTAATTTCTTTTTAAAAAATTAGATTCTGCCCTCAAATTTAGAAGAAATTTCAATTGGTCCCTGTTACTGCAGCCCAACACTTAAAATTAAACTTTTAAAAATTTCCCTTCAAAATGTATAAAAAATAACCCATGCTAGAAAAAGTTCATTACATCACAAAAGTTTAAGAAATGCATGGGAAAAAGAATCACTTTACTTTTTTTCTTAAATATTTATTTGGCTGTACCTGGTCTTAGTTGCCACAGGCAGGATCTAGTTCCCCTACCAGGGATTGAACCAGGCCCCCTACATTGGATGCACTGAGTCTTAGTCACTGGACTACCAGGGAAGTCACAAGAATCAATTTAAAATAATGGTTATTTCTGAGGAAGAAAGAAGGGATGCAATCAGGGATGGGTACACGGAGCACTGCAACTATAATGGTGATGTTTAGTCTTTTATGTTTGGCTGGTGAGAAAAGAGGTTCACTGTGTTTTTCTCTATATGTTTCTATATGTCTTAAGTATTTCATAACATATTATAGAAGGCCCCCCAAAAAGACAAAGAAAAGAAAGTTTATCCAACATTCCTTCATCACTCACTGCTGTTGCTGCTTAATCACTTCAGTCGTGTCTGCCTTTGTGCAACCTTATGGAATGAATAGCCCGCCAGACTCCTCCCTCCATGGAATTCTCCAGGCAAGAGTACAGGAGTGGGTAGCCTATCCCTTCTCCAGGGCATCTTCCCGACCCAGGAATCGAATCCAAGTCTCCTACATCGCATGCAATTCTTTACCAGCTGAGCTACCAGGAAAGCCCTCATCACTCACCACCACCACCAAAAACATTAAATTATACTAGACAGTATTCTACACCTTATTTTTCTTCACGTAACAATCCATTATAGCATTCTCTAGATCAATAGTGGTAAATCTGTTTCCACAGTTGCAAAATATTTCATAATATGAATGTCCCAAGATGTATTCAAACACTCCTACTAACGAATATACAGGTTGTTTCCAGTTGTCACAAAAACAAAGCTACAAAGGCATCCTTGTTCATATACCCTTACACACTGGTACATTTATTTCTGTAGAATGGATTCTTAAAAGTCAGAATATTAAGTTCCAGTATTTAGTCAAGCAATATTTGTATTTTTTTTTTATTTCCTTACATACTGTCAGATCATTTTTTTCAAAAGGTTGCAGCAATTCATAGTCTTTCCAGCAATGTATGAGTGAGATGTGGGCATTTCTTGAGGGAAATTTCTTTTAACCACATAAGCATTTAATAGATTAAATTCAGTTTTACTGTCTTCCCAAACAGTAAACATGTAATGATATTATGCTTAACATAAATTCATTTTCACCAAGAGATCTGAACACGGGGAATTTAGCTCTTTTCTTACGTAGTGAGTAAACAAGCTAACAATTCACAATCTAATGTAGCAACTCCCTGAAATATTATCTATACACACACACACACACACACACACACACCCCTTCGATCTCTAAGATGTTTCCCGGACAAATGTTAAGTATTGTAAGACCAAAAGTCCTCATTTGAAATATATATAAAGGGCACAGAAAAAAATTATTTTAATCTAGCCCACCATGAAAATATTACAAACTGATTGGTCTATCAAAACTAAGTTTGCAAATGGAAAGGCAGCCCTTAGGAATTAAGGACCTGCAGGCCCAACAGTTAAGCAGTTCCTGAAAGCGCCTTAGGGAGAGAGAATTTTGCGGCGGCATCGTGTCAATAAAAACCCATTTAAACAAATTTAAAAAAAAAAAAAAAAAAAGGGAAAACGACCCAGAATACCCACTAGGAGCTAGTTTCTGCAACCACCTATCCTCATCCGTGATAGTAAAGTGATTAAGGAGAGAGAAATTACTCTCCAATGTTTTGAAGAGACAGAAAAATGAAATGTACGCCGGCTCCTCCCCCACTCAGTCAGGCCATGCGATGCCGAAATGTGTAACCTTACTAATGGTCACTTTTCAACTCGATGCGAGTTTCAGCACTCACCACAACACAAATATCCGCGTTTCTGGACATTCCTTAGGAGACTCGTCCTTTGGCCGTCTTTTCACATAAAGTATGCCTGCAGCGCTTACACCCTATGCAAATGCCGCCATCTTAGGTTTTAGATGAGCCCTAAGGCATAGGGCGGTAGAAACCTGGGCTAGGCGTCACAGCCAAATAGGCCCCGCGCAGAACCGCCGTGCACTCCCAAAATGGCTCCCCCGGCAACGTGACCCAGCCGCCCTGCGGCCCCTCCCCCAGTGTTCCTGAGAGGTTGCGCTTCCTGTTACAGCGTTTATCGCCGCTGAAATTACCTCCTTATTCCTCGTTTTCTTTTCCTTCACTTCTTTTTTCTTTTTCTATCCCAAATTTATTTTACCTTTGTCCCGACCCCTTTCCACATTTCTACATATCTCTCGTTCTAGTCAACTTTCACCTCACGCATGTGTGACATTTTTTAATACACAAATTTATCTTTCTGTTATTTTACCAAAGTATCACAAAATGATAAGGTACACTGAGATCTGATTTTTTCGTATTTTATAGATGAGGAAAATAAGGCTCAGAAAGTGAAAGTGTTAGTCATTCAGTCCTGTCCAACTTTTGTGACCCCATGGACTGTAGCCCACCAGTCTCCTCTGTCCATGGAATTCTCCAGGCAACAATACTGGAGTGGGTTGCCATTGCCTTCTCCAGGGGATCTTCCTGACCTAGGGACTGAACCCAGGTCTCCCACATTGCAGGCGGTTCCTTACCATCTGAGTCACCTGAAAAGCCAAAGTCTCAGAGGTGAACCAATTTTCCAAAAGCTGCAACAGCTAGTGAGTGTTACAGTGTACAAAACCCAATTCTTTTCACTCCACTGAGTTCTGTGCCCTTACAGATCACGGTCTATTTCAACCAACAAATTGAAAATACGAGAAAACTGAAGACCGAGTGCGAAGACTTTAGGTCTAAACTCATACAGTAGATCAATGACAAAATTGAATTTAAAACAGGATGCTTCCTTGTTTATGAATAATTCTGTAACAGAAAACATCTTTGTAAAGGGGTTGGGATGCTATTCTCCAACCCCAAACTCCTTTTAGACTTTAGCTCAAGTCTTGATTCCTCTAAGAAGCGTCTATATTTATCAAGACGTTTAACTTTTTTGGTTCCTCTCCATGAGGGAAAATGTACTAGCTGGATGTAAGCCACCAAAACATTTTTTAAAACCCAGGCTGAAACTTGTTTGTAATGCATTACATATGAATGGTGTGAAAGGTTAGTGGGGAAGGTTTGTGCCGCACAGTTAAGGAAGAGACAATTTAGAGGTCTTAATTCCTTTCCAAAGGAATAGTTTCTACATTCTAAAGTTATCTCTAACTTTCTACAAGAACTCAGCATAGAACACCTCATTCTATTCATATGCATCATTACTTTCTCTTTCTTTATATTGATATTGTCACCCTCAAATAGGAGGTAATGGTAGAGAATTGTATAAGCACCTGGGCCTTGATGTGTGGCCATTCTTATGTAAAATACAGCATAGAGCCAATTTGTGTTGTCAGTAATGTGTGTAGTGAGGTGAAAGGGTCTTAATTTAAGCTTAAAGTACATCCTTTCCTTCAGTTTAGACATATTTGAGCACGATTTGGAAACTAGTCGGTAGACAGCAGAAATCAATTGCAAGAGGAACTGCTGAACTCTTGAGAAACAAGTCACTTTAAGAGAGGATGGAGTCAGGCAGGCAACATTCTGGGTATTGCAGAGAACCTGTGGCTTCAATTAACTTTTTTCCATCAAGTGGCATATCTCTTGGTTGTACAACAAAATGTATTTATTTTAAGCTAGGTACACAACATCTCTCTGTAGTGATTTAATTATAAGTAGAAAGGTAGTGAAGCCTATGACAGGTTTGCTCTGATGCTCTAGCATTTCTTCTGTCTGGAACAAATGACCATTTAGATTTTAAAGAAATACATATAAGTAATCAGCAGGACTCATTATAGAACAATAGGCTTGTGAAGCTGCTAATCAATTTTAGATGGGGAAAAGATCGCTGGATGCACTGGTTTTATTTAGTGGTGTTTCAAACTGAAAGGTGCTGGACCCAGAGATCTAGGGGCAGAAAAGCCCTATTAATTCCAAGGTGGAAGCCAAGGTGAAAGCTTCATACCCCTGCCCCCACTCACTCACATTATCCCTAGTTGGCCTGCCTTCATTTCAACCGGAGAAAAAAATGCCTCCAGAAAAATATCAGAGACAGGGTTTGGTTTACTCTTCAAGGCTGATCCTCTTAGCTTTCTGGATTCTACTGGTCCAGTCAATACCTGTTCCATTCTCTATGACAGTCCAATTTTCCTCTTTCATAAGTAATTGTTCCAAAAGTAATAAACTGTCTCCTGCAAAGATATAAAATTCAAATAGGCAAAAGAAGTGTTGGAGTTTCACCATTATCCAGCCATGTTTAGCAGGCACTTACTTACAAAGAGCTCTCAGTTGGAGAATTTACAAAGAAAATTGCACAGATCTCTGGGACAAGTTTCTGTTATCTTTGCATTAATCAGATCAGATCAGATTAGTCGCTCAGTCGTGTCCGACTCTTTGCGACCCCATGAATTACAGCACGCCAGGCCTCCCTGTCCATCACCAACTCCCGGAGTTCACTCAGACTCACGTCCATCGAGTCCGTGATGCCATCCAGCCATCTCATCCTCTGTCGTCCCCTTCTCTTCCTGCCCCCAATCCCTCCCAGCCTCAGAGTCTTTTCCAATGAGTCAACTCTTCGCATGAGGTGGCCAAAGTACTGGAGTTTCAGCTTTAGCAGCATTCCTTCCAAAGAAATCCCAGGGCTGATCCCCTTCGGAATGGACTGGTTGGATCTCCTTGCAGTCCAAGGGACTCTCAAGAGTCTTCTCCAACACCACAGTTCAAAAGCATCAATTCTTCGGCGCTCAGCCTTCTTCACAGTCCAACTCTCACATCCATACATGACCACAGGAAAAACCATAGCCTTGACTAGACAGACTTTTGTTGGCAAAGTAATGTCTCTGCTTTTGAATATGCTATCTAGGTTGGTCATAACTTTCCTTCCAAGGAGTAAGCGTCTTTTAATTTCATGGCTGCAATCACTATCTGCAGTGATTTTGAAGCCCAGAAAAATAAAGTCTGACACTGTTTCCACTGTTTCCCCATCTATTTGCCATGAAGTGGTGGGACCAGATGCCATGATCTTCGTTTTCTGAATGTTGAGCTTTAAGCCAACTTTTTCACTTTCCACTTTCACCTTCATCAAGAGGCTTTTGAGTTCCTCTTCACTTTCTGCCATAAGGGTGGTGTCATCTGCATATCTGAGGTTATTGATATTTCTCCTGGCAATCTTGATTCCAGCTTGTGTTTCTTCCAGTCCAGAGTTTCTCATATCTGCATATAAATTAAATAAACAGGGTGACAATATACAGCCTTGACGAACTCCTTTTCCTATTTGGAACCAGTCTGTTGTTCCATGTCCAGTTCTAATTGTTGCTTCTGACCTGCATACAAATTTCTCGAGAGGCAGATCAGGTGGCCTGGTATTCCCATCTCTTTCAGAATTTTCCACAGTTGCTTTCATAGTCTAAGACAAATAAGTGAGTAATGGCTCTATAAGTGACAATCAAAATAATTGGTGCATGCAAAGTTAGACTCTGCATTTGATTTGAATACATTCATTTTGAAACATGAATTTGATGTGGCAAATGGGAAAGCAGATATAAGTTTATTCATTCATTAATAAGAACTTACATGTAAAAAATAGGGCTACACAAGATGACAGGAAAGAGTATTAATAGAACAAATATAAATTCACGCAAGTATTGGTGCTCAAGGAGATTAGATTCAGGTTGGAGAGGGGAAAATAAGAGGAGTTCTAAGGAATTATAAGCAGTATCTTTGTATCAGGCATTGGACTAGATACAAGGTGGGAATAAAAGTGAGGCTGGGATGTGTTAGCCTCAGGGAATTTATAGGCTACTGGGGAAATATAAAACCTGAAGTTGGTAACATTTTTATTAGGGGAATTAAAGAGATGAAAAATATTTAATACATACATCTCAACACTTAGAATAATGTATAAAGTCATACATTTTTCAAGGCTGAAATAATGATGTAGTAAATGGAAAGAACAACAACAAAAATCTATGAATGTACTGCAAACCAATGAGGGCAATATATTAGAAGGAAAATATATCATGTTTTTGTTCAGCTGCTCCGTTATGTCTGACTCTTTATGACCCCAAGGACTGCAGCATGCCAGGCTTCCCTGTCCTTCACTATTTCCTGGAGCTTGCTTAAACTCATATCCATGGAGTGTATTGACTCAGTGCCCCCCCTCCCCACCATCTCATCCTCTGTTGCCCCCTTGTCCTCCTGCCCTCAATCTTTCCCAGCATCAGGGTCTCTCTTGGTGAATAGGCTCTTTGCATCAGGTGGCCAAAATATTGGAGCATCAGCTTCATCAGCAGTCCTTCCAATGAATATTCAGGGTTGATTTCCTTTAGAATTGACTGGTTTGATCTCTTTGTTGTCCAAAGGACTCTCAAGAGTCTTCTCCAACATCACAATTCAAAAGCATCAATACTTTGGCGCTCAGACTTCTTTATGGTCCAACTCTCACATCCATACATGACCATACATGGAAAAATCATAGCTTTGACTAGATGGACTTTTGTCAGCAAAGTACTGTCTTTGCTTTTTAATATGCTAAGTTTGTCATAGTTTTTCTTCCAAGGAGCAAGCGTCTTTTAATTTCATGGGTGCAGTCACCATCTGCAGTGATTTCAGAGCCCCCCAAAATAAAGTCTCTCACTGTTTGCATTGTTTCCCCACCTATTTGCCATGAAGTGACGGGCCCAGATGCCTTGAACTTAGTTTTCTGAATGTTGAGTTTTAAGCCAGTTTTTTCACTCTCCTCTTTCACTTTCATCAAGAGGCTCTTTAGTTCTTTGTTTTCTGCCACAGGAGTGGTGTCATCTGCATATCTGAGGTTATTGATATTTCTCCCAGCAATCTTGATTGCAGCTTGAGCTTCATCCAGCCTGGCATTTTGCATGATATACTCTGCATATATGTTATATAAGAAGCACGACAACATACAGCCTTGTGCATGCCTGCTAAGTCATTTTAGCGGTGTCCAACTCTGTGCTACCCTATGAACTGCCAGACTTCTCTATCCACAGGATTCTCCAAGCAAGAATACTCGAGTGGGTTGTCATACAGTCTTGAGACATCTAAAAATCCACTATTTACATTATGTGTAAAGTTAACTTATCCTAAAGTCCTTTTATAAGTTTTTTTTAATTTTTTAAATTGAAATATAGATGACTTACAATAATTATATTAGTTTCAGGTGTGCAGCAGAGTAATTCAATGTTTTTATGGATTATACCCCATATAAAGTTATTACAAAATATGGGCTATATTCCGTGTGCTATACATTGCATCCATAGAAATAGAAGATATTAAGAAGAAGTGGCAAGAATACACAGAAGACCTATACAAAATACAACTTCATGACCCAGATAATCACAATGGTGTGATCACTCACCTAGAGCCAAACATCCTGGAATGCAAGTCAAATGGGCCTTAGGAAGCATCACTACGAACAAAGCTAGTGGAGGTGATGGAATTCCAGTTGAGCTATTTCAAATCCTAAAAGATGATGCTGTGAAAGTGCTGCACTCAATATGCCAGCAAATTTGGAAAACTCAGCAGTGGCCACAGGACGGAAAAGGTCAGCTTTCATTCCAATCCCAAAGAAAGACAATGCCAAAGAATGCTCAAACTACCACACAATTGCACTCATCTCAAATGCTAGCAAAGTAATGCTCAAAATTCTCCAAGCAAGGCTTCAACTGTATATGAACCGTGAACTTCCAGATGTCCAAGATGGATTTAGAAAAGGCGGAGGAACCAAAGATCAAATTGCCAACATCTGCTGGATCATTGAAAAAGCAAGAGAGTTCCAGAAAAACATCTACTTCTGCTTTCTTGACTATGCCAAAGCTTTTGACTGTGTGTATCACAACAAACTGTGGAAAATTCTTAAAGATATGTGAATACCAGACCACCTGAACTGCCTCCTGAGAAATCTGTATGCAGATCAAGAAGCAACAGTTAGAACTGGACATGGAACAACAGACTGGTTCCAAATGGGGAAAGGAGTACATCAAGACTGTATATTGTCACCCTGTTTGTTTAACTTATATTAGAGTACATCATGAGAAATGCCAGGCTGGAGGAAGCACAAGCTGGAATCAAGATTGCCAAAAGAAACATCAATAACCTCAGATATGCAGATGACACCACCCTTATGGCAGAAAGCAAAGAACTAAAGAGCCTCTTGATGAAAGTGAAAGAGGAAAGTAAAAAAGTTGGCTTAAAACTCAACATTAAAAAAACTAAGATCATGGCATCTGGTCCCATCACTTCATGGCAAATAGATGGGGGGGGGGGGCAGTGGAAACAGTGAGAGACTTTATTTTGGGGGGCTCCGAAATCACTGCAGATGGTGACTGCATCCATGAAATTAAAAGATGCTTGCTCATTGGAAGAAAAGTTGTGACCAACCTAAACAGCATATTAAAAAGCAGAGATATTACTTTGCCAACAAAGGTCCATCTAGTCAAAGCTATGGATTTTCCAGTAGTCATGTATGGATGTAAGAGTTGGACTATAAAGAAAGCTGAGCACTGAAGAATTGATGCTTTTGAACTGTGGTGTTGGAGATGACTCTTGAGAGTCCCTTGGACTGCAAGGAGATCCAACCAATCCATCCTAAAGGAGATCAGTCTGACTGCTCATTGTAAAGACTGATGCTGAAGCTGAAACTCCAATACTTTGGCCACCTGATGTGAAGAACTGACTCATTGGAAAAGACCCTGATGCTGGGAAAGATTGAAGACAATAGGAGAAGGGGACAACAGAGGATGAGATGGTTGGATGGCATCACTGACTCAATGGACATGAGTTTGAGTAAACTCCGGGAGTTGGTGATGGACAGCGAGGCCTGGAGTGCTGCAGTCCATGGGGTCACAAAGAGACATGACTGAGGTACGGAACTGAGCTGAACTGAAATGTGAAGGCTTATTTCTTAACTCGCAATTCTTTTGCATTGATGTATATGTCTAACTTTATGTCAGTATCATGAGTCTTAATTTCTGTAGCTTTGAAATAAGTTTTAGAATCAAAAATAATGAGTGCTACAATTTTATTTCTTTTTCCTCGAATTCTTTTAGCTATTCTGATCTCTTGCAGTTCCTTATGAATTTTAGGACTAGCCTGATAATTTTTGAAGTAATCAAGGTGGGGTTTTGATAGGGATTGTGTTGGATATGTAGAAAATTAGGGGAAATAACGACATTAAGTCTTCCATCCCATGAACAGGAAATGAATGTTTTCCCATATACACAGGTTTTCTTAATTTTTTTTCAGTGACATTTTGAACCTTTCTATGAACAAGTTTTATAATCTTTTGTTGAATTTATTCCTAAGTTTTGTTATGCTATTTTAAATGGAATTTTCCTAATTCATTTTCAGATTTTCCATTGCAAGTGTATACAGCTACAACTGATTGTTATATATTGGTTTTGTATTGTACAACCTTGTTAAAATTGTTTATTAGTTCTAGTTGTAGTAGTCTGGTGTGGATTTTTTAGGACTTTCTATATACAAGATTACACAATTTAAAAATAGATGTAGTGGACGTCCATGGTGGACCACTGACTTAGACTCTATGCTCCCAGTGGAGAGGGCCCAGGTTTGATCCCTGGTCAGTGAACTAGATCCCACATACCTCAACCAAGAGTTTGAATGCTGCGACTAAACATCCTGCAGCAAAGACTGAAGACCCCAGGTGCCACAACTAAGGCCCAGCATAGCCAAATAAATAAATAAAATTATTAAAAATAAAAAATAGATATAGTTTTATTTCTTTCTTAATTTGGATGCCTTTTATTTCTTTTTCTTGCTGAATTGCCCTGAACCTCTACTTCAAAGCTGAATAGAAGTGGTGAGAGCAAATATCCTTAGCTTGTTCCTGATCTATGGAAGAAAGGGATTTCATAGGTGCTATATGGAAATGGCAACCCACTCCAGTGTTCTTGCCTGGAGAATCCCAGGGATGGAGAGCCTGGTGGGCTGCCGTCTATGGGGTCGCACAGAGTTGGACACGACTGAAGCGACTTAGCAGCAGCATATTAGCTTCCTATTGCCACTATAACAAATTACTGCAGTTAGTGACTGAAAATAATACAAATTTATTCTCTTAACACGTTTTGAGGCCAGAAATCTGAAATCAGTTTCACTTAGTTAAAATCAAGGTGCTAGCAGGCCCGTGTTCCCTCTGGAGGCTGCAGGGGACAATCCGCTTCCTTGCATTTTCTTCCTTTAGAGACTGCATACATCCCTTGGCTCACGGGCTCTTTTTCCATCTTCAAATCTAGCAGTGTAGCATCATCTCTAATCTCTCACCTCTGCTTCCTGTCTCTCATCTTTTCTCTTTGACTCTGATCCCCTGCCTCCCATTTAGAAGGAACCTTGTGATTACACTGGGCACATCTGAATAATCCAGCATAATCTCCCCATCTCAAGATTTTAATCACATCTGCAAAGTATCTTTTACCATGTGAGATAACATGTTTATAGGTTCTGGGAACTAGGACAAGGACCATTATTCAGCCTACCAAAGACACCCTTTTTGGGTAAGTTCCCTTCTATTCCTAGTTAGGTGTTTGTTTGCTTTTTTCATGAAAGACTTTGAATTTTGTTAAAGGTTTTTCTACATTTATTGAGATGATCCTGTGGTTTTAGTGCTTTTTCTATCAGTAGGGTGATTGATTTTCTTGTGTTGAACCAACTTAGCATTCCTGCAATATATCCTACTTGGTTGTGACATATAATCGTTTTTATATTTCCAGGTCCAATTTGGTAGTATTTTATTGAAGATTTTTGTGTCTATATTCTTAAGAGATATTGGTCTGTAGTTTCCATTTCACATGTTTTTATCTGGTTTTGGTGTTAGGGTAATTCTGGTCTCAGAGAATGAGTTGAAAATTGTTTCTTCCTCTCCTGTTTTTTTTGGAAGAGTTTGTGAAGGACTGTTAATTCTTCATACGTTTAGTAGAATGACCAGTGAAGCCACCTGGGCTGGGACTTATCTTTATAGGCTTTTCTTTTTGATTACTATTTCTCTCTCTTCACTTTTAAAGGTCTATTCAGATTTTCTATTTCTTCTTAAATCAGTTGTTGATAACTTTTCTCTTTTTTCATGCTACCTATCTATTTCAGATGAAATTTCTACAGGACTTAAGTTATCAGAATGTTTATGAGCCAAATCATTGGTTGCTTTTTTTTAAGTCAGAAGTATTCATAGAAGATAACTTTTCTCTGCTTAAAAATGAAGATTGGACTTCCCTCATGGCACTGGAGAAGGAAACAGCAACCCACTCCAATATTCTTGCCTGGAGAATCCCATGGACAGAGGAGACTGGCAGACTACAGTCCATGGGGTTGCACAGAGTTGGACACAACTGAAGTGACTTAGCAGGTAGGCAGGCATGGCACGGTGGACAGGAATCCACCTGCCAATGCAGGGGACACTGGTTCAATCCCTGGTCCAGGAATATTCCACATACTGAGGAGTAACAAAGCCCGTGTGCCACAACTACTGAGCCCCACTCTAAATCCCATGAGCCCCAACTACTGAGCCTGTGTGTTGCAACTACTGAAGCCCACACACCTAGAGCCTGTGCTCTGCAAAAAAAGAAGCCATCACAGTGAGAAACCCATGCACCACAACCAAGAGTAGCCACTGCTCACTGCAACTAAAGAAAACCCATGCAAAACAATGAAGACCCACTGCAGCCAAAAAAAAAAAAAAGAAGATTGTGAGGATACTTTATTTTTTCATAGCTCCACTTCAAATGTGAAATTAGGGCATCTATATAATTTCCTCAATTTCTATTTGATATGCATTTTCTCCACAATAATTGATGCTCTCATCTGGTGACTTGAGCATTTACAAATTATTTACTATTTTT
The DNA here is from genome assembly GCF_003369695.1 of Bos indicus x Bos taurus. Lineage (NCBI taxonomy): Eukaryota > Metazoa > Chordata > Mammalia > Artiodactyla > Bovidae > Bos > Bos indicus x Bos taurus. The sequence goes on along the minus strand of NC_040105.1, from coordinate 67,218,531 downwards.
CATTTATTGTTGGTAAAGGTTTACATTTATAAAGCATACTTTCCAAGTTGGTTTTTTTATTAGCATTAAAAAATATATAGGAAATGTATATGTGAACACACATATATTCTTTTGCTCCAGACTCATATATGGCTCAGCACAGCATTGTCAGTTTCTGGCTTTACTTAAAATTTCAATATTTTGCTCACCATGGATCTATTGGACTAATTTTATTTTTTTAATATCGCATTTGCAACTTCATGTCCACTAGGATGACTGTAATAAAAAAAGACAAGCATTGGTAAGAATGTAGGAAAATAGAACTCTTATATATTGTTGGTGGGAATGTACAACGAAGGATAGTTTGGCCCTTTCTCAAAAAGGTAAACCTAGAGTTACTACATGACCCAACAGTTCTACTCTAAGTATATGCTCAAGACAAAATATGATATCTTTGGGCTTCCCTGGTGGCTCAGATAGTAAAGAATCTGCCTGCAATGCGGGAGACCCAAAAGGGAATGGCAGTCCACTTCAGTATTCTTGCCTGGAGAATTTCATGGACAGAGGAGGCTGGCAGGCTACAGTCCATGGGGTCGCAAAGAGTCGAAAGTATGTGCCCAAGACAAAATATATGTCCAGACAAAAATCTTGTTCATAACTGCATTATTCATAACAGTCAAAAAAAACCCAAATGTCCATCAACTCATGAATGGGTAAACAGAATGCAGTATATCCATTGAATGGATGAACCTTGAAAACATTAATTAACCTCCAATTAAAATAAATAAATGTATATTTTAAAAAAATTAAAGAAACCAATCCCAAAAGTATAATTTAACTTACATAAGATGTCTAGAATAGGCAAATCCATAAAGACAGAAAATACACTTGTGGTTGCCTAAAACTTAGAGGAGAGGAGTTGAGGTTGAGGAGAGTGGGGACTGACTCCTAATGGATACAAGGTTTCTTTCTGGAGTGATGAACATGTTCTTAATATATATTATGGTGATGTTGTACAACTCTATAAATATGCTAAAAAACTATTTTATTATGCACTTTAAATTTAAAATAAAGCTGTAAAAATATATTCTCATTTTACATATGATAAAAAAAAAGAAGTTAAGCTGAATGATAGTCAAGACCAGAATCCAGGTCTCATTGTCTTTTCACTGCATCCTGCAATTCTTGCACACAGATCCCTGTTTATTCTCATCAGGTCATAGTGCTGGAGCTATAAGAAGTGTGGCTGAATGAGTTTAATTTTCTATCTTCCTTCATATCCTCAAAATTTGCTCTCCTAGATATTCCCAAAGCCTCAGCCAACACTAGAAAAGGATAAGGGAGGCAAGAGTGAATAGGTCTTTAGCCAAAGGATATATACACATTATACTGGATATACTAGAGTTCCCCATAATGAGCTCTGTGCCAGATTCTTGCTTTTTGTCAAGTAAACTAATAAATGACATTATTGATCATCTCTAAACAAAAACCTCGGTCTATTCAAATATGAACTGAAGCTCTCTGCCTGTTACACTCTATGTAACTTGCCTGGAAAACCCCATGTATGGAGGAGCCTGGTAGGCTGCAGTCCATGGGGTCGTGAAGAGTCGGATACGACTGAGAAACTTCACTTTCGTTTTTCACTTTCATGCATTGGAGAAGGAAATGGCAACCCACTCCAGTGTTCTTGCCTGGAGAATCCCAGGGACGGGGGAGCCTGGTGGGCTGCTGTCTATGGGGTCTCACAGAGTCAGACACGACTGAAGTGCTTAGCAGCAGCAATTTCAAGGAAATCCAAAATATATGTTTCTGATGTATTTGCATTTACATCATAAAAATGTTTAGAAAGAGTTATATGCTGCCTCAATGCCTCTTTTGGCTTCTTAAAAAGCCTTTTAAGTTATCTTTTGCTATTCTTAAAAGTAGACCCTTCTGTGCCAAGGATAGCTGTTTGTTTTGATATGCCAAAGTGCTGCACTATGACTCAAATAGGCTTTGCAATTTGAATAATATCCAAAAGCTTCAACCAAAGATTGAAAAGCAAAATCCTAAATTTTATCATAATAACCTCATTCAGATCTTGGGCTTCCCAATCAGACCACCATCGCACTTTGAAATTAGATTCTAGGCATACCCTGGAGACTCAGATTTTAAAACATCTCCAGGTTCACTCTCCTCACCTTTATACTCTTCTACTTAAACGTACAAGAATTGCTCTTCCTCGGTGATCACACAAAAAGATATTGGGCTTCTAGTGAGGCAGATAGGATTAGGCCTTAGATTAGAGAAACTTTGGCTGAAATGGTTTATGGATGGCCCTAATATTCCAAAACTGTAAATGCCTGAATGCTAAAATAACTGAGGTTTTAGAGATTATCTGATTTAGACTAGCTGGTAGGGCTAAGAAAATTGAGAAGCAAAAGAGACTATAAAAAAGTTTGAGAACTTCCCTCGTGGTCCAGTGGTTAAGAATCCACCTGCCAATGCAGGGGACAGAGGTTTGATCCCTGCTCCAGGAAGATCCCACAGGCCAGGAAGTAACTAAGCCCATGCACCACATCTGCTGAGCCTGAGCTCTAGAACCTGAGGGTCATAACTACTGAGCCTACCTGCTGTAACTACTGAAGCCCGTGCATCCTAGAGCCCATACTCTGCAACAAGAGAAGCCACCACAATGAGAAGCCCACACAACTGCAACTAGAGAAAGCCAGCACAGAGCAACAAAGATCCAGTGCAGCCATAAATAAATAAATAATTGTAAAAGGTTTCTAAGGATTTATAACAGCAATAACTAATGCTTACATAGTATGCCAAATATTAAAGAGATTTATGTATATCTGCTTATTTATTTGTGCAGCAATCCTATGAAATTGGTACAATTATCCCATTTTATAGATGGAAAGCAGAGGTTCAGCAATTGCCCCCAAAGTCAAACAATTAACAAGTGACAGAGACTAGGATTTAAAAATAGGCAACTAGGATCTGGGGCTTCCCAGGTGGCTCAGTGGTAAAGAATCCAGCTGCCAATGCAGGAGATGCTGGTTGGATCCCTGGGTTGGGAAGATCCCCTTGAGAAGGAAATAGCAACCCATTCCAGTATTCTTGCCTGGAAAAACACCGTGGACAGAGCAGCTTGGTGGGCTGAACCCAGTACATGGGTTCGTCAAGAGTTGGACATGACTTAAGGACTGAATGACAACAACAACCAGGATCTAGATCCATGAAATGCTAGTCTATATATGACTTTCCTAAGAAACTCGTCCCTCCCTTCACCCTCCCAAATACCAGCTCTCAGGTGCCTGGAACTCTACAGATAGATATCGAGATCTCCTTTTAACTTAAGGCTTTATGTTCTATTAAAATGAGTACAGTCTCTTTCCAGAATGAATGAGGTTTGTTTCAAAGGCTTGCTTTTAAGTTCTTGGGAATTTAGAGTGCATTTTCCTGTAGAAACAACATCATACATAATAGTTAAGTTCTTACACCAGACTGTAGAAATCTGACTTTTGGAAAACTGAACCATAAAAATAATATAACTGACATGAGCCTCAGGCATCAGAAGAAGAAAGCTCTGCTGTTCATGGCATGGAGTATAGACGGAAGAAAGGAAGAGAGTTATTTTTCCTTTCTTGAGCATAAAGCCAGTCCATCAGCACAAAATTCAAATAAGTAGGGTTGCTTTTTGTAGCCCCTTGCTTTATAGAGCTCCTCCCCCCAGACTTTTTTTTTGTGTGTACCTACAGAATTACTTTTTTTTTTTTTTTGTACCTACAGAATTACTTTATTTGTAAAATAACTCTTGATTTAAATACCAGACTTCAGGTTCAGTATATTTTTAACAAATGAAAACATTTGGTTTTCTGAGTTACAATCAAAAACAACTGTTAGGATGTAAACAACTGAAAAAACATGAATCAAAATTATAATCTAATAAGCAAATACCTTACAAGAAGAAATCAGCATAAGTTAATGCAGTGCATCCTTAAGGAGCCAGAAATGTCACGGGGGCTGCTATTCACTTCTCTAAACATTTACTGTATTGTCTGCTGCTACTTGGGAAGCTGAGGGAGAGCAGTTTTAATTTGCAGTTAATCAAGTGTTCCAAAACAAGCTGAAATTTCCTTAAATGAAAAATAAATATATATAGATTTCAGTTTTTATCATACAATATTGACACTACTGGGAAAACAAGGGGTGCATGAAATGTCAAAAGATTTAATTTACGTGACAGAGGAAAAAATAAAAAATAATTGTTACAAAATCAAACTGCAGGAAACAAATTTGAAAGAACTATTCACTTCTTTATACTGAAGTCTTTCTGAGCACCTAAAATAAATCTAAAGAGCAGCATAAAGACTACTGAAATTGATTAGTTCAACATACTGTGAAGAAAATAACATTTTAAAAAATCTCAATTGAAAAAACTACTAATTATCTAATACTTTAGATTTCCTAACTTTTTTTTTTTTTACAAGTTTTGTGGTTCATACTCAAAGTTCAATCTGTGTTTTAACATTTTTAAGTTCAGACATGCCAAAGTCTAAAAGTACAGAAGGCTTGTGATTTTTTATTGCTTTCATGCAAATATACCTTCTTTTTCCAAAAAATGAAGCCACGTCTATTTTCCACACCCATAAGAGTGAGGATAACAATTCTATTTCCTTTTTACTGGGATATGGTCTCTTGTGGAAATAATCCCTAAGAAACTGCTTTTTGTCTTCATAAGAACGGTCTTTGTACTTTTTAGGATTTAATGCTAAAATCTGAAGAGCGTCTTGAGTACCAAAACCTTCAGGCTCATCCTAGGAGATCACATGTGTACTTTTACTACAAAACAAAATATGTACTTTTGCTACACATAGTAGCTTTAAATAACAGCTATTTGTTAGCTCACAGTTCCTCTGGGTCAGAAGTCTGGTATGGTTTAGCTGGATCTTCTGCTCAGGGTTCACATGGTTAAAATGAAGCTATTGATCAGGGCTGCAGTTCTCATCTGGGCTTCAGGATCTTCTTCAAAGCTCACTCAGGTTGTTGACAAAATTCAGTGCCTTGCATGTATAGGACTGAGGTTCCTGATTTCTTGCAAGCTGTCAACCAGGGTCCACTCTCAGCTCTAAGAGGCTGCTTGCATGCCTTCCCACTTATCCTCTTCTATTTTCAAGCCAACAACAAAACACTTCTCGGTGCATCCAATCCCACTAGCAGTTCAATTCTCTGATGTGTTTGCCACTAGTTGGAGAAACAGTCTACTTTTAAAGAACTCATTGATTAAATCAGGCCCAACTATAAATAATCTCTCTATTTTATGGTCAAGTGATATAGGACTTTAATTTCATCTGAAAAATTCATTTACAGCAGTACCTAGATTAGTATTTGACTGAATAACTGGCAGACGGTGTGTGTACACCAGGAACCTAAGAATCCTGGGAGGCTAACATAGAATTCTATCATACCACTGAAATCTGTTAGGCCTCACATAGTGACCTACCCTCTCCACCAGAACCCAAACTCCCACCCTTCTAGAGATACATAGAAAGAAAATACTTATTAATCTAAACACATTTCCATATAGTGTATTTTCAGGCAGCATAACAAATTTATGAGAAAAACTCAGGCCACTTGGTGAACGGTATTTTGGGGCAGAGGGCCATCATGAAGTCAGGTAAGACCTATTTGGGAACTTATTCCTACCCTCTTCCTGTCCCGTAAGCTGTTCCTATTTATCACAGTTCCCCCCCCCCCGCCCCTCCCCCCCACACAGATATTTTCTGTAAATTCACTTCATTTTCTTCTTTATGGTTCAACTGCCAGTTGCATCAGGGGCCCTGGAGGAGAGGTAGAGAGATAAAAGAATGAGAGAATGGAGATGATAGTAGATGATTGCGTGAAAGTGTCATTTGTGAATCAAGCATTTATAAGTTAGAAACTGTACAAAATATAATTTCAGATGTCGCAGGAAAGCTCTTTGTCCTACATAGTTTCACATAACAGTTCACAAATGCCCAAGAATGACAAGTCATAAGACCTGTCTTATCACATTTAATTAGGGCCTTGAAAGTAAAGCTTGAATTCCTTAAGGATTCTTGTCATTCCTGAAGAGGCCTTGATTTCATATGAAGGCAAATGATCTCCCTCTCTGTCTTGTTTCACTTGCTCTCACTCACTCAAAGTTCAACTCAAATTTTCAATTGTTTTTCACTTATCCTGTACTTTCAAGAGGATAGTAGGACCTATTTCTGTTTCATATACCTAATTTAATATATGACCACAAGCAAAATGAGGATTTTAACTCATAAACCAACTACCAATTCCTCCATATTTCTGATCCTTTTATTCACCTGTTAAGCACTCTGGAGTTATAAAAATATAGGATACCATACTCACCTTAAAGTAGCTTAGAGTCCATTGTTGTGTGTTAGTCGCTCAATCTCGGACTCTGTGACCCCCATGGACTGTAGCCCACCAGGATTCTCTGTCCATAGGATTTTCCAGGCAAGAGTACAGGAGTGGGTTGTCATTCCCTCCTCCAGGGGATCTTCTTGACCCAGAGATTGAACCCAGGTCTCCTGCATTGGAGGCAGATTCTTTACCATCTGAGCCACCAGGGAAGCCCTGGTAGAAGAGTCCCATAGAGGAGCCAGAACATGTAGAAGCAACCATGCAATCAAGGTTATAAATACCAAACAGCTATCATTGCTTCCTGAATAAAGTCCAAGCTCTTTAGCCTAGAGGTCAAACTGGAAATTGGTTAACTCCTTACATGCCACTACTCATTTAGGAGAAAAGGCCCTCCAAAGATTACTAGAAAGGTCCTTCAGAGGAACAGGCCTCCAAACAACTATAAGACAGGTGGTCTCCTCTTGTCCCACTTGTCAATTAAACAACCCTCAAGGAGCTCGAAGACCCCAGCTGGCCCAGGCCGCCCAACGATGTGGGGCCTACCCAGGAGAGGACTGGCAGATGGGCTTCACCCAGATGCCAGTTTCTCAAGGGTATAAATACCTATTAGTCATGATAGATACATTCACAGGATGGATTGAAGGCTTTCCCACCCAGACTGAGAAGGCTGAGGAGGTGGTAAAAAAAAAACTGCTCCATGAAATCATGCCAAGATTTGGTCTGCCCAGGTCATTACAAAGTGACAATGGGACATCATTTACTTCTAAGGTCACCCAAGGAGTCTCGAAAGCATTGGGCATTACTTATTATCTCCATTGTGCCTGGAGGCCTCAATCTTCAGGAAAAGTAGAAAGAGCCAATCAATTCTTAAAATCAGTGATAAAAAAGATAACCCAGGAGACCTCCCTGGGATGGAAGGAGGCTTTACCAATAGCTCTCCTCTGCACCCGCATTGCCCCTAAGGAACAGGTTGGTCTTAGTCCTTATGAGATGCTATATGGGAGACCTTTTGCTTATGTCAATGACCTCTTCCTAGATCCAGAGGTTCAGACCCTCCAATCTTATACCATGGCCATTGGGCAATTCCAACAGGATATACGCTTGTAGGGTATGAACTAGGACCCAAAAGATTCTAAAGAGTCACCACTATATGCTCCAGGAACTCAAGTCCTAATTAAAGTCTGGAAAGATGGGTCCCCAAAGGCTCAACTCCAGCCCACACGGAAGGGCCCCTACCCTGTAATACTTTCTACCCCCACTGCAGGCAAGGTACCAGGACATGACTCCTGAATTCACTACTCACGAGTCAAGCCATGGAAGAAAACAGAAGAGGACACTCAATACACCTGTGAGCCCCTGGGGAGATCTCAGATACCTATTCAGAACTAACCAATGAGTGCCATTCTAATGAACACCCCCAAAATCTGGTTTCTGGGGATAAGATTTCTCAGGATAACTCTAAGGAGCCAACACAGCTTGACAGAGACTGTACTCCAAAACAGACAGGAGATAGATCTTCTGATCCCTGAACAAGGAGGGACTTGAGCCATCCTGGCGATGTGAATTTGAAATTGACCAATGTCCCTACTAGTCCTTGTTATGCTATATTGATGATGCCTATGATTATTCCATGTACTGTCAATTGTCTAACCTGTTTTGTCTCTGCCCAGGTCAACCAGCTACAACATGCAGTGCCAGTTCAACAAAGATATAAAACTACAGCTGACCACGGAAAATATCACACACCCTTGGACACCGCTTTAAGGACTCTGAGGATTGAGACTAGCAAGAGGGGGAGGCCCAATACCCCTCGCTGTCCCAGTTCAGCAGGAAGTAGCCAGAAAGACCTCGATGTCCCTATTCCCAAAGAATTGGGCCTCCCATCTCTTGAGGGGGGAATGTTAGGTAGGTAGAATAGGGAAAAGGAGTCCAAAATGGCGGAGGCTAAAAGACAAGGAAGGTCCGAGGACCAGAGTGAAGACTTCAGGCAGAATAAACAGAACAAACAGCACTCCTGGCTAAGCCCAATTTGCATAGGGCCGGCCCAGGTGGAGGAAAAAACATATAAAAGGAGGAGCCAAAGCGCTTTCTCTCAGACTCTCTCCCGTGTGCGTGCGCTTTTCTCTCTCTCTCTCTCTCTCACTCTCCTGCTATCTTCTAAATAAAACAAAGCTGTAACACTGATTTGCCTAAGAACTATAACACGGTTTGTCCAAGACCCAAGAGCTAATGTCCGTCACTCCAAATCTTTGTTGTGACGAGACAAAGAACCGAGGAACATACACTCGCATGACAAAACCACCTCTGTGTGCTTATGTCTACTCCAGGCTCATCTTTTTCTACTCTCTATCTACTTCACCAAAACCAGTTTACACAGTATCCTATCACACCCATGCTGTGTATCTTACTTTTGCCTGAGCTGTCCTTGCCTCCCACTCCTTACTTTTCACCACTTCAAATTTTACACATCCTTTGAGACTTGAGTCTTGAAAATTTTTGTGACCACAGCAGTCTTTCCCTTCTCTGAACTGCAGCACTGGCTATTGGTACCACTCATTTTACCCTTGGAATACAACTGTTTTGGGAGAAACTTAAAAAAAAAAAAAAAAAAAAAATATATATATATATATATTCTCTTTAGTCTTTTCTCCCCCATTAGATTCTAAGGGGATTAAGAGTCTAAAATTTTTTTTAAGAGTCTAAATTTTTAAATTTCTATGTTTCTCATAACATAGCCTGACTCAGTGCTCAGTTAAAACTTGGTTAATCTACTGATCAGAGTCAGGAGAGGGAATAAGAGTGGTGGGAAATGACTTTCTAAGGGATATTGAGGCCTCTTAGAGAAGTGTAACCATTGCTCATGAAATACTCACTCTAGGTAGCTATATTAGGTATAAAAACCACAAAAGGATCAATTTTTTCTCTCAGAAGAATAAGCTTGTCTCTATAGTAAATCTGGCCAGGCTGTCCTGAGGAGGCTATACAGACTTGAGGTCATGTCATTTCTTGACTCACCACTTCCATCCCTCAGGAAAGACAATGCCTAGATCTAAAAAAGCTTATTTCTAGAAAGAAAATAATAGAAATTTAAAACTTGTACAGTAACTCTCAGAAATGGGTCCAACCTGATGTTTTAAATGAAAGAGACAGGATAGGGTCCCAGGGCTTCCCCCTTACTCTTTTTCCTGCCTCCAGGTACTTCCAACAAAAACTTAAACTGTCAAAGTACAAAAGCGTTATCTTACATACAGTTTTAATTTGCAGAGCAGGGCTTAGCACAATGCCCTGCACTTTGTGTGTGTGTGTATTATATATTATATATATACAAATATATTCACACTCAGCAAAGAAAGGTTTCTTGAAATGGAAAGCTAAACATGGACTCTTAGAAGTTACAGATAAATGATATCTAGTATTGAGAACAGGACAGAGTGGGTGTTTTGACTAATCAGTCAACCACCAACAATTAATAAGTATCTCATACAAGACTCTGAAGCTGCTACTTCAAGGGATACAGAGATGAATAATACATGATCTTTGCCTTCCAAAAATTCACAGACTCATTGCAAATAGAAGACATACTCACAAATGAAACAATTCCAGAAAAATATCAACTTAGTGTAGAAGCAAGAATCAGACTATAACTCAGGAATAGGACTGGGTCATTATTGATGATTTATTCATTTGTGACCTTGGACAAATAATCTCTCTGAATGTATTTCCTCCTCCTTGTTCCACCTAACTCATAGCACTATGCAGTAGTTCAGATGAGTGAGAGGATCTACATATGTAAAATAATATAAAATGCCAAGCTAAAGTAACATATAGTTAAAACATCATATTGTTATTGTATTAAACAGGTTGGTTCAGATTATAGGTGTGCCCTTTGATGCCAGCATCAGCACAACAAGAAACCTAGACAAGAATTCCTAAGGCAAAGAGGAATGTTTCCTTGCTCACCCCTTATTTACCAGTTTTTAAAATAACTTTACTGAGGTATGATCAATACACAAAGTCTGTACATATTTAATGAATAGGACTTGATGAATTTGGAGAAAGAAATGGCAACCCACTCCAGTGTTCTTGCCTGGAGAGTCCCATGGACAGAGGAGCCTGGCAGTCTATAGTCCATGGGGTCGCAAGAGTCAGACACGACTTAGCGACTGAACTACCACCACCGCTTGGTGAATTTGGAGGTAAATATATACATGCAGCCATCACCACGATCTGTGTCATGAACATATACATCAACTCTAAAACTTTCCTCCTACCTTCTTATTTTTTGTGTGATAAGAACATCTAACATCTACTCTCTTAGCAAATACAGTACAGTATTGTTAACTATGAGCACTATGCTGCACAGTAGATCTCTAGGACTTACCCATCTTGCACAACTAGAACTTTGTACCCTTTGACTAATACTTCCCCATTTCCCCTTCCTGCTAACCCCTGAGAGCCACCATTCTACCCTCTGCTTCTGTGAGTTTGACTATTTTACTGTCCTCATATAAATGGTGTCATGTAGTATTTATCCTTCTGTGTCTGGCTTCTTTCACCTAGCATAATATTATCCAGGTTCATGAAAGAGGACAGTTATTAATAAGCAAATCATTCCCTGTTTCCTCCATTTTCTTTCCTGGCAGTCTCCCTCTATACATACACATTTATTTTCAGATGAAATCAATTTTTATTAAAGGTTAAATGTAGTCTTTAAAAGTTGTGAATGTCAGTCACAAAATGATAACTTGAGGAACATTGATGCAAATTCCCAAAGTCATCTCCCTACCATTTCCCATTTGGAGATAAAAAAATACTAAATTTGGCCTAGTCCTTGCCCTCAAATAACCCTAGATGGCCAATTGAATATCTCCCAGGGAACAGAGAAGTAACATAAATGAGTTAAATTATCGAATAGAAGACAATAAGGAGTTATAGAGACTATGGGCAACTAGACAATGCATGTTCCATATGATGACATTTCTACTTAAAAATCGAGAAAATGAACTTGAACACAAAATCTCAAAAAACCTGTCTACTAACTCAAAAGGTTACCCTAAAAAAGCACTTAGTTGCTCTTTTGTCTTTTTCTTGGCCAACTGGTACCCACCACGCCTAATCTCTTTCCAGCTCTCTGCACAGTTTTCATTTAAAGAAAGTGGACCTGGCAGTGGCAGTGAGGACCACTCTGGATAGGGAACCTGGAAATCTGAGTTTTAGTCTCAGTTCTGACTCTCTTTTCCCACTTGCCTATTCCCAAGTACCCATCCCGAATATACTGCACAAGGTGACAGGAGGTCTTTGAGTCTCGGTTTCATTAACTATAGACGTAAAAGACTTGGATTCTGACCCCTAAAATGCCCTTCAACTGAGATGTCCTGTATTTAAACTTGGGCTGAGGGAGATGTTGTATTGGTATCTCTTTTTCTGTTACTCATGCCAGAATTCCACCTGTCCCTGGTCCTGGAACAGCCACATTAACTTTGGATTGACTCAGACAGAGGAGTCAGCTTTCTTTGGATAAAAAGTCTCTTCCTGACAACTTTGGTTTTAGTCAGAGAAGAGGGCTACCTTTGCAGGAGGAAACCAGTTAATACCTCTTTGATCCCCTGCCGCTGATGCAAGCAAGGAAGAGGGATTGGATGCAAGAGGTGAAGGCCAAGAAGTGACATCTAAGGAAAGTGACAAATGCCAGCAACAAATATATCTGAAAGATCTTTAGCCTTTGGCCCTCTTTGCTTTGCAACGAAGAGATATGTGGCCCATATCTACCTCAGTCATGTCCTAGTTTTCTATCAACTTTCACCTGGTGCCTATCCCAGAGCATCCCATCCTGGATAGCCCACTCAACAGGAACATCAAGATAGTGGTGTTGAGGGGAAGCCATGTAGGGATCACTGTGAGTATGTGTGTTTGGGGTAGGAGGACAGAGGGCAATGAAATTCTGTGGTCACTTCTCCTCACAATACAGTGAACAACTGAGAGGTCTGGCTGATGAGGGAGACTGAGAGGAGAAAGACAAAGGAATTTCACCAAGAAGGATGCTGCCACTCAGGTTGAAGGGGGTCGTGTGGTCCCAGAGCCTATGAGTAGGCTATTGACATAGGGAAAACAGAGAGGAGGGAGTTTGGGGCTGAAAAAGAGGAATTAGGTAATTGCCCCCTGGTCCAGGGAACAGTAACTTGGGGAGATGGACTTGCAGCCCCTCCCCTCCAAACTCATTCAACAGGTGGCTCAGCTGCATAGGCAAAAGGGCTAAACTCAGTGATGCTCTTCACTACCCCACTACGCAGACACCCTCTACCCATGGAGGGGAAATGTGTGGCTTTCCCTACTGCTACTGTCACTTGTTTCCCTCTCTTTCTGCTCTCTCCTAGCGCTTGGCTAAGAAGTTTTTGAGCTAAGTGGGGTGGGAAAGTTGCTGCTCCTGCTGCTGCTAAGTCGCTTCAGTCATGTCCGACTCTGTGCGACCCCATAGACAGCAGCCCATCAGGCTCCCCCATCCCTGGGATTCTCCAGGCAAGAACACTGGAGTGGGTTGGCATTTCCTTCTCCAATGCATGAAAGTGAAAAGTGAAAGTAAAGTCGCTCAGTCATGTCTGACTCTTAGCGACCCCATGGACTGCAGCCTACCAGGCTCCTCCATCCATGGGATTTTCCAGTCAAGAGTACTTGGAGTGGGGTGCCATTGCCTTCTCCGGTGGGAAAGTTACCCTTCTCCAATTCTTGCCTGTCTTAGAAAGGAACAAAAGTTTACTCAGGATCAAACAAGTCAATACTTCAACCCAAGAAACTGTCCCACCTCCAAGGGCTCTTAAAGCAAGAAGTCAAGAGGAGGGTAGGGTAGCAGAAGATGTTGTCTTTACCTTGTTTTACAGCTCTGGTGGTCGGCTTCCACACTCATCATTTCACTGAAGAATATGAGGCCAATACTGGTAAGTGGTTCCTGAGGCTCTTCTCATCACTACTCTCCTTGAAAAAAGGAAACAGATGCCTTGTGGAGAAATAAAAACTCCCATTAGTTCCTTTTTCACCCTCTCCCCACACCCCATATCAGAATTCCACCAATTTAGTCCTCTTCTTTTTCTCTAACCTTTGTCTTTGTCCTTCAGATGAGGCCAAAGCATCAAGAGATGAAGCATTCAAGCCTGAACCTTCTAAGGGAGGGGCAATCTCCCCCTAGATTTCCATGGGCCTTCCTCTTTCAGAAAATCTATCCAAAGATGTGAAATTAAAGGAGAAAATCTGAGAAAGTAAGGATGGCATAAGGTAAAAGTACAGTTTTTCAATCAGAAAGTGCTGTCTAGGAAACAGAAAAAAATAGATATTACATACACATTTTCCCTCTCTGTGTTTGTCTCTATCTTCTGTGTGTGAATATGTATGTGTATGTGATTATGAGAGAAAAATTTATTTTTTTTTTGGTTGGCATTTTTATTGAATAATATCTTAATTGATTTTTATTGCAGTATAGTTGCTTTTTACAATGTTGTATTAGCTTCTACTGCACAGCAAAATGAATCAGCCACACATCTACATATATCCCCTTCTTTTTGGATTTCTCTCCTATTTAGGACACCACAGTGCATTAAGTAGAGCTCTCTGTGCTATACAGTATGTTCCCATTAGTTAAGAATTTAAACTAAGCTGCATATAGCATTACTTTCCTGGCACTCTAGGAGTTATGCCAATCATTTTCCCAGGAAGTGATTAAAAGACTTCAAGAATTATTTTTCTAAGATTTTCTAGGTTGATACCATGGCAAGCTGGTAGAAGATGTACTAGCATTTCCTAGAGACAAGAGAAATGCTGTGCTAGAAGCCCCAAGGGCAGTAAGTGCGTGGTATGTTCACTGTAACCAAGCTCAGCCAGCCCTCTCCTTTATGAAACTTTCCTCCCTTGGAACTTGGCTCTGGCTGATTAAAGCACTACTATTCACTGAATTTCCTGTGACAGATCAAGGGGGATCCCAATTATCTAGATGTCATTTTACAAAGTATCAGCCTAGGGCATTACATGCCCAAGTGATAGCCATGTATCCACCCCTAAGACTAGACCAAAGGCAAGGGTACTGGTGGCAGTGGGCAGGAGGGAGAAGTAAGCCTTCAGAAAAATTAGAAAGCAGGTGAAGCTGAATCCTTGCACCGCTCCTTTTCTGAAAGATGTATCCCTCTCAGGCGTTCTGTCTACCCCTATCCCAACTTTCTCACCTGACATCTAAAACCTGATTCATTTCCCATTAATGAATGGATTGTAGACTGTTTTCCCACTCAAACAGCTGTTTCAATTCTGAAGACCCTTAGAGATTATGTGTCCACCAGTCTCGATTTTCATTTAGGAAACTGGGTTCAATAATATGGAAGTGACTTGCCCACACTCACACAACAAATTGTAGAACTGAAAATTACTCCTAACTCCTTGATCCATGTTTTCTGCTACAACCCAGTGAGTCTTAATTTCTGTTCTGTTAGTTAGGTGCCTTATAGTCCCACTGTGTTTCTATAAAGTGGGGAGCAGATCTAGCTCCAGGTTCAGGGTACATGTTTTTACATGTAAGAACTCTTTCTACCAATCTCCTCATTGGTTTATCTGTATGTATGTCATACTGGCTCCAGCAAAACTCATTACCCTGTCAACGTCCAACTGCCCAATATGATGAGGGAGAAGGGCCTCCCAGTGGCAACCTGGTAGGAGGATGCTGACCTATATAACTCTCCCCATGGTTTGAGTCCCTATGTATTTAATAGACTGGCCTCTGGAAGAACAATTGTTTTTGAAATTACAAGAAGTGTGATAGTGAGTTGAAAGCCACATATATAGGCCCAGATACCTCAATATTAAAGCTGAGTAGCAAGCAGGAAGGCCAGAGATTCCAGAAAGAAAACAGGAGATATTTCCTGTTTGAAACCTCCTTGGCATTGTTATTCCTTATGCCTATCTCACAAAGTGTGAAAATGACACACCTCTCACATTTCTGAACAAGGTCTTCAGATTTGTGTGGATATTTCCACACCAAGAAGTCAGCTTCTCCATTACTTGGAAAGATAAAATGAAATCAGAAAACTTGGAGTGACCTCCAAAACCACAAAGAATCCATGCAAAGCCAAAAAAATCAGATGGGTTCTTTTCATTCGAGGATTTTAGTGTTTATCTTCACATTGATCAACTCACTCCCTTTGTAAACAAATTCTGTTTACACCATCCAATTAAACTCTTAACCATGGCCATTGGTAAGAATGTCATATAATAAAGCATTTATTTCTTAGGCATTTGTGATTAGAATGGTATTATATTTAACACTAAGACTTTCAAGACATCATATTTCAGAGTCTTATAATATCCCGATCATTTTGAGAATTGCTTTAGATAATTCTTCTAGAGTTGAATCATTGTAGGTGAGATTTAGTGGAAAAAATGAATGTGAATATATTTGATTAATAAATTTAATTTCCCATCAAATGTATAAAACTAATACACAGCATCTTGTTCAAAACAATGCTAAATATTCAAAGATATTTCAGGAATATCTAGAAAGATAATAATAGCCTGTTCATTTCATAATTAGTTCTGAGACTGCTATGAAAGCCTTTAGTCATTACAAATCTGAAATCTACTTTTAAAAAATGGTACACCTGGAATTGAGCTGCACTGACCCAGAGAGATGGTATGGGGAGGGAGGTGGGAGGGGGGTTCAGGATGGGGAACACGTGTACACCCGTGGTGGATGCATGTTGATATATGGCAAAACCAATACAATATTGTAAAGTAAAAATAAAATAAAATAAAAACGGTACACCTAATTTTATAAAAGACAAACTAAACTTCCAGAGAGTTTCAGTATATTGTCTACAGACACACAATAAGATTCCAGTTTCTTCTGAATCCCAATCCACATCACACTTCCCTTCAGGTTTACCTCCTAATTTACTCATTCAAAATTTTGGTTCATTACTCATTAACCAAAAGAAAAAGGGAGAGGGGGCTGAGATGCATGCCTGAGTGTTTGTTCTACTTATCCTTTTAAAAAATATATTTATTTATTTATTCATGGCTGCACTGCATCTTCATTGCTGCCCACAGGCTTTCTCTAGTTGCAGAGGGCAGGGGATACTCTTCATTGACAGGCGTGGACTTCTCATTCTGGTGACTTTTCTTATTGAGGAGCACAGGATTTAGGTGATTAGGCTTCAGTAGTTGCAGCTCATGGGCTCTAGAGCATGGGCTCAGTAGTTGTGGTGCATGGGTTTGGTTGCTCTGCTGCATGTGGGATTTGCCCAGACCAGGGATCAAAGCCATGACCTCTGCATTGGCAGGAGGATTCTTAACCACTGGACCACCAGGGAAGCCCTGTACTTATCTTTGATGTCTCCAGCTACTTCTTCACGTTTTCTTTACTTCTTTTTATGGCCATGGCTTGGGGCTTGTGGGATCTTAGGTCCCCAACTGGAGGTTGAACCTGAGCCCTAGGCCGTGAAAGAGCAGAGTCCTAACCACTGGACTGCCAGAGAATTCCCTGTTCCTTAGTCTTTAATCGGAGAAGACAATGGCACCTCCACTCCAGTACTCTTGCCTGGAGAATCCCATGGGCAGAGGAGCCTGGTAGGCTGCAGTCCATGGGGTTGCTAAGAGTCGGACATGACTGAGCGACTTCACTTTCACTTTTCACTTTCATGCATTGGAGAAGGAAATGCCAACCCACTCCAGTGTTCTTGCCTGGAGAATCCCAGGGACAGGGGAGCCTGGTGGGCTGCCGTCTATGGGGTCGCACAGAGTCGGACACGACTCAAGTGACTTAGCAGTAGCAGTAGTTTTTAATGCCTCAACCTTGATTTTAACAAACAATGCCACTTGTAAATGAGACTTGGAGAAGGAATGCAGAGGAGAGAAGATAAAAGAAAAGGAGACTTAGTCTGGAATGTGTTTATCTTTCTTCTTGGATTGGTCTTTCTGATGAAGAGGAAAATTGCTACTTAGTTCAGCTCCTAAAGAAGACTAGAGATTTGGGATTGTGCTGTGAGGGGAAAGTAAGGGATGGGAGAGAAAAGATAAGAAAGAAAAGAAGAGTAAATGAATATAAGTAGTAGGTGAATGTGGATACAAGTGTGGGAAGTGAGTAGGGTCCAAATATTAAGGTAGAATGATAGAAGCAAGTGCTGAGGTGAGTGTCAAGGAGTGGGAGGGAAGGTGGGAAGCAAGGAGAGATAAGTGTTGAAGGAGAAGCCCTAAGGTTTTAGTCCCAAGTTCTGCACATTTGAGCTACTGCAGTTCAGAAGTATGTTTGTTCATTTGTGCACATATATGTGATAGATAGCTGGCATCCCAGAATTCTGTGCTCACACTAAAAAATGAATCTCTATTCACATGTTTTCCCAAGAAGCAAAACAAGAGAAAATAAGTTAGGTGGATCTTTGCAGTTTTTTAACAGAGATTTTCACCTGAGATTGGCCCCCAGAACTTCCAAAACCATGCACAGCTGATCAGAGTGTTGATGGTGGAAAATACCCCATTAGTAAATGTAGCCTTAAGGACTTTGCAGAGAAGTTGTTTGGTGTTTATTCAGAGTAGCAACCGCTAATCTTCCTCACTCAAGGAATCTGGAGATGGAGGGCAAGCAAAAATATGAATATGGATCTTTCTGACATTTTTCTTTAAAGTGGTAAGGATAAACTCAGCTTTGTCCTATCAATTGATTTTTATTTCCCCACTATTTCCACCCAGGATGACCCTCTCTTCATCTGTATTTTTCCATCTCAGGTATTTGGACAGCTTTGCCTATAAGAGCTCCAGGCCATAATCATGCTGTTCCCGTGTTTGCCCCTACAACCAAACTCTCTGGAATCCATCCATATTTCATTCTACTTCTCAGCCTCACCTTTTTCCATTTATGCAAAGAATAGTAATGTTGTCATCTTCCCTGAGCAAATCAATTGTTCCTTCCCATGAGCTGATGATTTGTTTTGTGTCTACTTTGTCACAGACTATAAAAGCTACCATCTCATGCACCTCCTGTTTCTTGATCGACGTGAGCCTCAGCATCCCCATGCTGCTGGTAGCCAATGAGCCTTTCTTGCCTCTTTCGCTTTTTCCTCTTCCCTCATTCTTACGGTCCTGAGAAGGCCTTTCCCATAGAAAGCATTAACTCTTAATCCTTGCCCAAGTCTTTGTTTTCTAGGAAAACTCAGATAATAAAAATACCGTTTACCTTACAGCTGCTGCTGCTGCTGCTAAGTCGCTTCAGTCGTGTCCGACTCTGTGTGACCCCATAGATGGAAGCCCACCAGGCTTCACCGTCCCTGGGATTCTCCAGGCAAGAACACTGGAGTGGGTTGCCATTTCCTTCTCCAACGCATAAAAATGAAAAGTGAAAGGGAAGTCGCTCAGTCGTGTCTGACTCTTAGCGACCCCATGAACTGCAGCCCACCAGACTTCTCCATCCATGGGATTCTCCAGGCAAGAGTACTGGAGTGGGGTGCCATTGCCTTCTCCGTGCCTTACAGCAGCAGTCCCCAAACTTTTTGGCACCAGGAATCAGTTTCAGGGAAGACAGTTTTTCCAAGGACCAGGGTTGGGGGGATGGTTTCAGTATGATTCAAGTGCATTAAATTTATTGTGCACTTTATTTCTATCATTATTACATCAGTTCCATCTCAGATCATTAGGCATTAGATCCCAGAGATTGGGGACCCCTGTGCTGTGGAACCATCTTCTGTCATCAGAAGACATTGTACAGGTTCCCAGTGACTCAGATAGCAAGCTCTCTGCCAGGGAGTATGTTTGATACCTTCCAGAAGTTGTGTCAGGAAGTGAACCCAGAAAACTCAGCTTGGTGACAGGGTCAACTACAGTACTCAAGTCAGTGGGGATGGCGGGGGACAGTAACAATAGTGTGAACAGCAGCAGTGGGGGCAATGCAGAAAAACAGAAGGTGGTTCATTTTTCACCGAAGTCTCCTCTAAGTCTTCCTAAATCTCCCAGCATACAAACAGGCACTGATCTCTAAGAGCAGGGCATCTACTACCCATACTTGAAAAGTCATAAATAGTGAGCTGAGAATTAGAGCATTTTTTTCTTTCTCTTCCTGTATTATTTAACTTCTTGGTTTCTAAGTTTGTGGTTTTCTGCTCTCATTGATTATTTCTATGGAAGTAGAAACTCTCTGAGAAGATCCATCCCTTCATACTCCCGGATGCCTCTTCATCAGATTCTGTCTGCCTTTAGCTCAGACAAGGTAGAACTGGGTCCCCTGAAATTGTCACTACTGCTTAGTACTTTAGGGGATACACCACTTATGGCTGGTCTTTAGGTATTTTTTCCTCCTCTCCATCTTATTCATTTATTTTTTATTTAAAAACTACTTATTTGGCTGTGCTGGGTCTTAGTTGTGGCACATGGGATCTTCAGTCTTCATTGTAGCATGCAGGATTTTTAGTTGTTGCACGTGGGATCTAGTCCCCTGACCAGGGATAGAATCTGGGCCCCCTACACTGGGAGCATGGAGTCTTAGCCACTGGCCCACCAGAGAAGCCCCTTATTCATTTATTTTTAAAGTCTAATAAATGACCTTGCTCCTAATATTTTGTTTGGGTTTCTCTTCTTTTCCCCAAGATGATCCCAGAGACTTAACAGCTACGTGTAAAAGAATGAAATTAGAACATTTTCCTCAAAACATATATGAAAATAAACTCAAAATGGATTAGAGACTTGAATATAAGGCTGGAAACCATAAAACTCCTAGAAGGACACAGGAAGTCTTAATATATTTTTTGAATCTATCTCCTTAGGCAAAGGAAACAAAAACAAAAATAAACAAATTAGAACAAACTAAACTTAAAAGCTTTTGCACAGCAAAGGAAGCCATCAGCAAAAAAAAAAAAAAAAAAAAAACTACTAAATGGGAGAAAAATATTTGCAAATGATATGTCCAGTAAGGGGCTCATATCTAAAATAAGTAAATAGCTCATATTCAAAATGAAAAACCATATAAAAAATGGGCAGAAGACCTGAAATAAACATTTTTCCAAAGAAAACACATAGATGGTCAACAGGCACAGGAAAAGCGTTCAGCATGGCTAATCACCACAGAAATACAAATCAAAACTACAATGAGATAGCACCTCACATCTGTCATAATGGCTATTATCAGAAAGACAACAAATAACATTTGCTGGAGAGGGTGTGGAGAAAAGGGAGTCCTAGTATACTGTTGGTGGGAATGTAAATTGGTGCAGCCACTGTGGAAAACAGTATAGAGATTTCTCCATTTTGGGTATCATGAATAATATTTTAAATTTTCTTCTGAAATTGTTCATTGCCACTGTATAGAAATACAACTGATTTTATATCTTTCACTACTGCTGAATTGATTTACTAGCACTAGCAGTATTTTTCTGGATGTTTATGATTTTATATACATGTGTAAAAGATCGTGTCACCTATGAATGAAGTAAGCTTACTTCTATTTTTCCAGTTTGGATATCCTTTATGTCTTTTTCTTCCTTAATTGCTTAGTTAGAACTTACAGGACAGTGTTGAATAGCAATGGGGGAAGTAAGCACCCTTGTCTTGTTCTTGATCTTTGGGGGAAAACTTTCAGATCTTCACCAATGAGTCTCATGTTTGCTGGGTTTTTTAAAAAAATAAATGCCCTTTATAATGTTGAGGAAGTTCCTTTCTATTCTTATTTTGCTGACTTTTATGATGATAAAGCATTGGATTTTATCAAATGCTTTTTCTGCATCAATTAAGATAACCATGTTGTTTCCTACATTTCATCAATGTGGTATAGTATTACATTGATTGATATTCATATGTTGAAGCACTGTTGCATTCCTGTGATAAATTCTGACTACTCATGGTTATAATTTTTTTTAATATGTTGCTGGAATCTGTTAGTATTTTGTCGAAAAATTTTGCATTTTTGTACATAAGGGATCTTGGTCTGTAGCCTTCTTTTTTAAGATGTCTGTCGTCCGTCTAGCTTTGGTGTCATGGGATGAGATATGATTTTACCAGTTAAAATAATAACTCTTTTAACTGGTGTTAATTCTTGAAACTTTTGGTAGATTTCACTAGTGAAGCCATTTGGTCCTGGACTTTTCTTTGTTGGAAGGTTTGACATAACTGATTTAACTGCCTTACTTGGAATAGGTTTGTTCAGGTTTTCTATTTCCTCTTGAACCAGATTTGGTAGCTTGTGTGTTTCTTGGAATTTTCCCATTTCATCTGGGTTATCTAAATTTTTGGCCTTCAATTGATCCTAATAATCACTTATTACTATGTAATTATAGTAGTCACATTATTATAATAGTAATCACTTATTATAACCTTACAAAAATAAAGAAGGTGAAGTCTTTTTCTGTTAGACTGTAGCAATGTCTATAAGGTTTTTTAAAAATTATAAAACAAGGTCCATTTTCTTCCCCCAACACAAGTAGGCCACAATAGTTGTGCATGCTGCCACCCCCACAGCAGATGTCCAGCTGAGAAATGGGGAGTGGTAAGTGGGTACAAAAATATGACATAATACTCTCTTATCTTTTTTTTTTTTAAGCAATCTTTCTTCATTAAACACTCCTCTGGTTGCTCTTAGTTGTTTCTTTTTTCCCCCCTTAGATTCCAGAGTTCTGAAAAAGTTGATTCTAACAGTTTTCCTCAACCTAAAGGTGGTTGCTTTAGTGGATGGATAAATCCTTGGAGTTTCCTCTCCTTCATTCTTAGTGATGTCATCCCTCCCCCCAACATTTAATTTTGATTATGAAAACTTTCAATCATACAGAAAATATAAAAGAATAGTACAGTGAAGACCTACCACAAAAATTGTACCATAGACATGTTGTTATACTTGTTTTAAATCACATAACCATTTATCTATGAATCTATGAGTCTATTAACTTTTCTTATGCTTTGATGCATTTCAACATAAATTGCAGACTTCCATAAACCCTCTTGTTCTTTTTTGATAAACATAAAAACCTCTCCCAACATCCTGATCTACCCTTGAAGGACACCATAAGTGGTGTGTGTGTGTGTGTGTGGTGGGACAGGACTATAGGAATGTCCCACATACTCTGATGAGGTTAGTAGAATCTTGAGCTAGTTAAAAGACCCTCAGGGCATGTTGCCCAACTTTTTATCTGATCAATCTCTCCATAGCACTCCCACAGAATCCACCGTTGGCTTATATACCTTCAGGGATTGGCATCTCACCAATTCTTGAAGTAGACTGTTCCATTTTTGGACAACTCAAAATATTCAGACATCCTAGAGCTACACACATGGGGGTTCCCTGGTAGCTCAGCCGGTAAAGAATCCTCCTGCAATGCAAGAGACCCGGTTTCGACTCCTGGGTCGGAAAGTTCCCCTGGAGAAGGGAGAGGCTACCCACTCCAGTATTTTTGGGCTCTCCCTGGTGACTCAGATGGTAAAGACTCCACCTGCAATGTGGGAGACCTGGATTCCATCCCTGGGTTGGGAAGATCCCCTGGAGGAGGGTATGGCAACCCACTCCAGTATTCTTGCCTGGAAAATCCCATGGTCAGAGAAGCCTGGCAGGCCACAGTCCATGGGGTCACAAAGAGTTGAACACGACTGAGCGACTAAGCACAGCACAGCACGGAACTACACAGAAGATTAATCATTTCTCTCCCACTGCAGACAGTTCTTCTGAGTTGTAAAGAGTTCTTCCTCAAGTATTCCCTTTTCCATAATATGTCCTGGTTCCTTTAACTACTCACTTCCCCATCTACCTGCTAATTCGACTCTGAATGCTTTACCAAAGTCCTCTTTAAATGGCACGAGTCGAAGCCATGGACAAACTCCCATTAAGGTGGGCTGTTCAGATTAGAGGTAGTTGAGTACTTTTCTTTCACTCTTAACTGAACCTGTACAAGAGGTTTTCCTTTTTGACTCAGACCTTAGCGGAGCTTGGTGTAAGACGTTGGCTCTTTTCCCCCAAGCGACTCAGTGTTTCTTTGATTATTCCATGCTGCCATCTGGTGGCTCAATCAGGTAGTTCCTGCCTGCCCCTCCCCCTCACCTTCGAACTATGAGAGCAGGGGAGAGGAGGTATAGGTTAACAAAATAAAAAGCCTAGAAGTAAAATGGGAGAAGGCAATGGCAACCCACTCCAGTACTTTTGCCTGGACTATCCCATGGACGGAGGGGCCTGGTAGGCTGCAGTCCATGGGGTCGCTAAGAGTCGGACACGACTGAGCAGCTTCACTTTCACTTTTCACTTTCATGCATTGGAGAAGGAAATGGCAACCCACTCCAGTGTTCTTGCCTGGAGAATCCCAGGGACGGGGAGCCTGGTGGGCTGCTGTCTATGGGGTTGCACAGTGTCGGATACGACTGAAGCGACTTAGCAGCAGCAGCAGTAGAAGTAAAATAATAGAAGTCTTTTTAAAAGAGCACTTGAATCCTCCCCTGCCCCATGTAATTCCTGCTGTGTGTCCTACATTTGGGAGAACCAAAGTAGAGGGAGTGGGCACAGCTAGGGTACAGCCCCAGAAAATATTCTGAGAATATCCCATTTCTGTCCAACCCTGACTTTCAGCAAGTCACTTTTCCTTCTAGTATCTCAGTTTCCACACCTGTGATCCCAACAGTTTTATCAAATGAAGTCAAGCAGAACTGAAGGCAAAGCCAGGCTGTGAAAGGAAGAAAGTGAAGTGGGCTGAAAGTGGGGGAGGGAGGCAACAGGAAGGGATAAATAAACCCTGAACTTGATAAACAGCAAGAGAGTGCTGGGTTGCTGCAGGGTATGATGGGCCCTAAGCATTTCGGGGGCTTACCTTTCTATATAAGTAGTTATTTCTATAAAACTCATTGGCCCAAGAGAGATGTAGTGATTTAGCAATGAAGCTTTAGAATGATGGGTAGAGAAGAGGTACTTACATACTTGTTTATTCAACAGTTCATATGGAAATTCTCCATAAGGGCTGAGTACCATCTCTTCATTTTTAGGTCTCCAAACCATTTCTTCATGTTTTTTATTGTCAAATGAACCATACTTGTCTAATTTCACGTCTTCCCTTATTAGAAAAAGGTAGCAACACTTACTACTTCCAGAACAAAGGCTCTTTAGAAACTGTTTGTGTCTTCTGCATTTCTTTTAGCCCAAGTCTTGGCATCGGACCTTGGTAATCTAGAGCCGTAAAATGTCCTGTGTCTGATGTGAATGCTGCTGCTGCTGCTGCTAAGTCGCTTCAGTCGTGTCCGACTCTGTGCAACCCCATAGACGGCAGCCCACCAGGCTCCCCGTCCCTGGGATTCTCCAGGCAAGAACACTGGAGTGGGTTGCCATTTCCTTCTCCAATGCGTGAAAGTGAAAAGTGAAAGTGAAGTTGCTCAGTCGTGTCCGACTCTTAGCGACCCCATGGACTACAGGCTACTAGGCTCCTCCATCCATGGGATAGTCCAGGCAAAAGTACTGGAGTGGGTTGCCATTGCCTTCTCCGCTGATGTGAATGAGAATACTCCAAATTAGCATGTCAACACCAATTGGGGGCCTAATCTCACCCGATCGCATGAAAGATTACTGTGACAGCCAATGGGAATAATCTATCAGTCTGGAGACCCTCGGAGAAGGCAATGGCACCCCACCCCAGTACTCTTGCCTGGAAAATCCCATGGATGGAGGAGCCTGGTAGGCTGTAGTCCATGGGGTCGCTGAGGGTCGGACACGACTGAGCGACTTCACTTTCACTTTTCACTTTTCACTTTCACGCATTGGAGAAGGAAATGGCAACCCACTCCAGTGTTCTTGCTTGGAGAATTCCAGGGATGGGGAGCCTGGTGGGCTGCCGTCTATGGGGTCGCACAGAGTCGGACATGACTGAAGCGACTTAGCAGCAGCTGCAGCAGCTGGAGACCCTCTTGGAACCAGGGCCTAGCTGCAGAACTCCAGGACAACCAATTTATAACTTGTCTTTTCACCTTTTAAGGTGTTTTGGTGAAACAAAAGGTTTTGATTTCAAAAATTCAAATTTATCAATTTTTTTGTATTTGATGCTTTTTGAGGTTTGTTTTAGAAAATTTTCCCTAATCCAAGGTCTAAAAAGTATAGAACATTTCCACAATTGTAGAAAATGCAATTGGACAGGCCTAGTTACCCTAATTATTGGTAGCCTGTGTAAAAGACACAGTAAGTTGAAACAGGTTAAATTGTATAATGAGGTCAGATTCAGGATGATACTATTAGTTAGTGTCCTATACAGAAGGAGCTTAGGACTGCTCTTCATAGTGTTGCTTCTGGTTACAGTTGACTTGCTATTTACCTCCTGCTGATTAGTCTAGATTGAAATCACAGGTGTTATATAATAACTACTTATATAATCAAATCATTTCTTTCTGCTGACTGAACGTTATCAAAGTGGTTGTTGCTATTTATTGCCTTTTACAGGTATGGTTTCCCTGGTAGCTCAGTTGGTGAAGAATCCGCTTGCAAAGCAGGAGACCCAGGTTCAATCCCTGGGTGGGGAAAAATCCCCTGGAGAAGGAAATGGCAACCCACTTCAGTATTCTTGCCTGGAAAATCCCATGGACAGAGAAGCATGGCAGGCTATAGTCCATGGGGTCTCAAAGAGTTGGACACGACTTAGCGACTAAACCGCCACTAGCAAAGAAAACAACATTCTTCAACCTCAATTTACCACTCTATGCAATGAAAGACTCTTTTTCTCTATTTGTCTCATTAGAAACTTGTGAAAGATTAAATTAAGGTGAAATCTTAAAGACTTACAGAAGTACATATATCATATATATGAATCCCATTTCTTGCCCCCAAATCTGGAAAGCATAGCAGATTTGTTTGAAGGCATTTGCTTCTAAGTGTTCAGGAAGGGTTCAGTGGAAAATTATGCCACTTTTACAATGTAATATTCCTTATTTGGAATGACAAGTCAGAGTACCATTTTGTGTGAACCAAGAGCACTTCGAAGATGGAGTGTTTCCTTTAAGGAAGAAAATTTTCCATACTTTATAACTTACCTGGAGACTGGAGGGCATAGTTGCTGCTGCTGCTAAGTCACTTCAGTCGTGTCCGACTCTTTGCGACCCCATAGACGGCAGCCCACCAGGCTCCCCCGTCCCTGGGATTCTCCAGGAAAAAATACTGGAGTGGGTTGCCATTTCCTTCTCCAATGCATGAAAGTGAAAAGTGAAAGTGAAGTCGCTCAGTCCTGTCCGACTCTTAGCGACCCCATGGACTGCGTCCTACCAGGCTCCTCCACCCATGGGATTTTCCAGGCAAGAGTACTGGGGAGGGCATAGTTACCTGTTAGTATTTGGGTTAAGTTACACTTTCCAGTTCAGCCACTTCGAGGGCAATGTATCCTTTGATTTTCTAGGAGTTGTGTGGAATAGTTAGTTGTTTCCCTCAGGTTCTCTGTTATTTCTCTGATAAACTATATAGGACAGTTTGTGAGATTAATTGCTTCTCACCAAAATAGCTATGTTTCTGGGGGCGGCTTTGGCTTTTATATGAACATTTTCCTACCAGTTACTGGCAGCGGGTGAGCTTCACTACTGTATTCCTATGACTGCTTCAGTGTTGGGGTTGTCAGATTCACGGAGTAAGTAGAAAAAATACTGAAGATTAAGGGTTCACAGTTTAAAAGTTACAAGTAATATAGATTGGTTAGGGGCTAAATCAGCATTCTGTGAAATGATTTTTCTTTCCTCTCTCTTGCTCACTTAGAAACACTTCCATTCTTCTATTTTCAGGGGCCACAGAAATGCAGTGCTGGAGTAGAAAATACACTGACTCAGAATTACAGTATGTGACTTTGAGCACATCATGTAACCTTTATGGGTCTCTTTTCCGACTAAACCTTCACTATCACATTAGATAACGGAAGGGAAAGTCCCCTGAAGAGGGTTCTAACCTTAATGTATTGCCCCTTCCTAGCTTCTTTGGTTCCTATGTCTGGTGGACAAGTTATTCATTCTGACTAAATGAGGTATTTGGATAGTTTATTAACATATCAAAGCTCTACCCCCCTCCTTCCTCCTATTTCAAAACCAAATTAAACTAAAACCTTTTCATTTGTTACACTGTTTGGGAGAATTTTAGCATCAGTTATCTAATTTGATTTACTTAACGTCCCTATTTTACAGACACGAACCCATTGAAAACCCTTTGAAGTCATGGCTCCTGGACTAGAAATGAAGCCTACTTCCAGTATAATGTTCTTTTTAGTATGTTGCTATTTTCTTGAACTCTCTTTTTCTTGTTACTGGGTAAATTTTTGAACCGGCTAAACTACAAATATGTCTGGCTTTCAATCTTCTAGGCCACTCCTCTTCTATTCCCTCCGCCCTCAGTCCCCTCCCTCTCACTTCTTAAAGCGCTGCACTTTGCTGCGACCGCCATATTTCTTCTTTTCCCGAGATGGAAGCTTATTAATATTGGATTTCTTTGCCTGTGTGGTTCTTTCTGGAACATTTTCCAGACCCCAACCATGCCTTATGGCATATTTCTTGGAAAAAATTACACCAAAAATTCATAAAATATTTTTAAAAACCTGAACTTTCTTCTAGTATTTTCTTGACACCTTCTCAGTATTTTACAGATACTTGGGGATATTTTTAGGCAATTTTCCATTTTAAAGGACGTTTTCTTTGGAATGATTTTTGGTTGCCTCCTCTGGGTTTTTTGTGGTTTCTTTTTCTTTTTCTCCTCCTTTTCTATATTATTTGCCCATCGCGGCTGTGGATACCTGGTTTTAGTGTGTATATAGATAGGTAGATAGATATATTATTATTGTTATTATTTTTTACCCAACGGGGTCATGGATACCTGCCTTTTATTTTATTTTTTTTTAATTTGCCCATCGGGGCCACGGATACCTGCTTTTAATTTTTTTTTTCCCCCTTAGCCCATCGGGGCCTCGGATACCTGCTGTGTACCCCTCTCTCCCTAACCTGGCCCATCGGGGCAATGGATACCTGCCTCTTTTTTAAATGTGTTGTTTTTTTTTTTTTCCTTGCCCATCGGGGCCTCGGATACCTGCTTTAATTTTTTTTTTCTTGCCCATCGGGGCCTCGGATACCTGCTTTAATTTTTTTTCCTTGCCCATCGGGGCCGCGGATACCTGCTTAGATTTTTGTTTTACACCACCCATCGGGGCTTTATATGGTTGGAAAAGTGTTGGGTTTTGTGGTTCGTTGTACTATCTGGAATGTCTACAAAATTTTGCTGCTAATCGTTTGTGTTGTGTGAGTGGACCTACGGCTTTGGCTGGGAGATGACTTTGCAGTTAGGCTAGAGGGTTGGTTAGGCTGGGGAGGAAAGATGGCGGCCACTTCAGATTTGCCGCCCAGCTTGGCTGAGGGGTAACTGTGCTAAGTATCACTAGGAAGGTAAGATGAATAATGCGACAGGCAAAGGAAATGGTATGCATTGCATGAGTTAAATGTTTTGAATAAGCTGACTTGGATCATGTTAGGAGCTTGGCATGAATTGTGGTATCATGAGGTGGGAAAACATAGGATCATCCTATGTCATATTACAAGGGTCTAATGGAAAATGAGCGGGAGAAGAATTAGGCGCAGTGTTCAAAATGGCGATTTTGACCTTGCAGCATTGCTTAGCATGGCTCTCTGCTTTGTTAGAGTGTTCAAAATGGCGGATCCATTTTGCCGCAGTGTTCCAATGGCGGGAAGCCACATCATGGGTGTCTTTGTTCTAGTGTGCAGCATGGCGGTAGAAATATTCTGTTACATAGTAAAAGATGGCCGCTTAAGTACTTGCCGCAGTCTAAAACATGGCGGGCTTTTGTCTCTGCCGTGTGCATTTCCTGATAGGTTTTGCTGCAGGGACAATATGGCTGACCTTGTCATGTGGATATCATGGCAGTTTGTCACGTGGATATCGTGGCAGGGGTGTTTGACCGTTACATTCTTGGCGGGCTTTGCATCAGGAGGGCCTGCCGCATTGTTAAAGATGGCGTGCTTTGCCGCGGACAAAGTGAAAGGAGGGATTGGCAATGTTAGATTGCCGCGTGTCCCACCCAATCAGAAAGGGTGGTAGAATCGGTCACAGCCAGTTAGTGGAGGATGGAATTAGATGAGTTAGCATAGCACCTCGCTACCGTCTCTATTCAGCCAGTCAGGATTGGCCACATTTGTACTAATCTCAGTGGGTGGTACCAAAGTCTTTCCAAGGACATTTGGCCTTTCCACCTCCTCCCTCCCCTCTCACTGGCTCCCTCCCCTCCCTCATTGCCACTTGCAGTGCTGGATATTAGGTTGTGCAGGCAGAACCTCACGCCATTCCTCTGCATTGGTGCCGTGGCCGAAGCCCTTCCCCCACTTCCCCCTTCCCCGCCCCCTGCTCTTCTGCGTTGTGGCCAGGGGCAGTGCGCCATGCCTGCTAAGTGTGAACTTGGCGGTGAGTCGTGGCAAGGACCAGAATGGATCGCAGATGATCGTTGGCCAACTGTTGGCAGAAGAGGAATCCCTGCCTTCCTCAAGAGGAACACCTACCCCGTGGCTAATACTGGGGTCGGATTTTGATTTCTATTTATTTATTGGATGTCAGTCATACATAGTTTGATTATGTGGTTTGCTAGTGTTCGATTTCAGCCTTAAGTGACTAGTATGGAAATGTGTTTAGGGACTTATTTGTAGAATTCATTTTAATTACATTTAATGGGTTTTCATATTTGGGTTCCTTTAAAATTCCTTAAAGTTTTCAGTTTTTTTTTTTTAATAAACCTCTCAAGCTTTTTTTGTATTTAGATATTAAAGTCAAATAATAAACCACTAAGAATTTTTTTTTTTTTTTTTTACTTTGAAATTGACTTCATAGACTACTTCCCTTTGGATATTTGAAGAGTCTTATAGCATAGAAGTAATTAATTAAAAATTTAACTTTATGACCGAATGTGAAAAGGAATATTTGAAGGTCCTCTCAGGTTCAGGCCTTGCTTTGTCCCTACTCTTAATGCTGCACTCATTGACTAATGATCCAACAACCTGCAGGAAACCAGTTGCTGTGAATTTGCTTCTTCTATTAGAATGTATTATATTGGAGAATTATTGTTCATAATTTCAATTTTCTGTGGTCCCCTGCCTCCACAGCCCCTAGCTCCTCTGCAACCCTGTTCCCAGCAATCCCCTTTCTGGCCTCAGCCCCTGCCCCAGCCCCAGCCCCAGCCCCAGCCCCAGCCCCAGCCCCAGCCCAGCCCCTGCCCCAATCCCAGCCCCAGTCCCTGCCCCTGCCCCAGCCCCAGCCCCAGCCCCAGCCCCAGCCCCAGCCCCAGCCCAGCCCCAGCCCAGACTCAGTCCTGTTTCTGCTTAAAGCCAGTGCAATTTTTGTTAATTCAGTGAAAAAAATAAGTTGTCCATTGCTCATCCATTAGACTGGGATACGCTGTCTACCTCTAGCATTCCTGATCTTGAGTGCTGGCTATCCAAGTCACCATTTTCAGTTAATGTACAGAATCCCATTTGTCCCTTGGTCCATGTTAGAAAAAAGAATCCATTCACCCTTTGCATTAATGTTAAGAAACGTTAATTAACTGAGAGCTTCATATCAGACAATTATTGCCCATAAGTCTAGTTACTCATAATCTTCTCAATCCCCTGTCAATAAGGGAGAAACCATTCCTCTGTCATTGCTGCAGTACTCACAATCCTAGTTTTCTGGACAGTGCATATTTACTGAGCTGACCACCTAAACTCTTTGTATTGAGTGAAGTTGTAATTGTCCATAACCCTGCCTATTGGATTAGATTCCAGTCCAAAACCCTCTTGCATTCAGCAAAGGGCACAGAAAACCCAATTTTTTTGGTTAATGTGCTCAGTCCCAGTTGTCATAGCTTTGTCCATTAAACAAAGGCATCCTACAAATTTTGCCCTGCTTCTGGGGAGTCCTGTTCTTGGACAATTAAAGTACCAAATTGTAATTTTTGTTTTCCCCATTAACCAATGATCCTCCATCCTATTTACATTGCTCTTAGGCATTGCTGACTACCTGAGACCATGTTCCTTGAATTATTAATGTGTAGAATCCCAATTGTTTATTACACAAGTCCTTTCTTTGCACTGTAGCAGAAGTGCTCATCTTAAAAGTCACTTACTCTGGAATATTAATAGATTCAGTTGTTGTTGATCATGGTCCAGCTTAACAGGTAAGATCCGCCCATACTCTTTTCGATGCCCCTAGGTAGTGCGGACTACCTGCCACCTTGGATTAATATGTAAAATTCTCATTTCCCATGATCCTACCGATTAGTCTAGGATATCTCTTATCTCGATCCCATTTCTTCTGAGGAGTTCTGATTACCCAAAGTCCCTTCTCTTATTAAAAAATTGATGTGCATAATTGCATATATCCATGGTCCCATGCAATAAAAAATGAAACCCCACACTTGGTGGAATATTGCTGGGTCGTGCAGATTATTCAAGAACTCAGCTCTTGGACAGTTAGTTTGCATAGTTGCAGTTGTCCAGAGTCCTGTCCGTTTTAATGGGCCATTGGTATCCTATTTGCAAGCTACGTGGGTTGAACTCTCAAGGGCCCTCCTCTTGAATTTATAACGTCCATAATTGCTTTTGTCCATGTCCTGTAAACTAGTCACACTGGCTCACTTTGTCTTCCATCAGGGCACCCTTACTACTTAAGAAGTCTGAACTAGAACAGTTTATGTGCACAAACCTAATTGATTACACCTCAGCCTTTTGTATCAGGAACTCTGCATCATCTTTACTTCTGAAAGGGTGCTAATTACCTAAGGCCATTTCCTAAAATTGTTCACTTGCAAAACTGGAATCCCTAGGGACTCTTTCATTTTAACTAGAAGCCCATCCCCAACTAACTGCCTTTGCATTACAGCAGAGGATACTTGGGGCAGTTAATGGGCTTGATTGTACGTAGAGACCCTATGGCTGGTTTAATATCCATTCCCCTACTGAATGATTTGCATTACCACAGGCAGTACGAAGGAATGATAATGGGCTTATACAGCTACAGTCCCTAATGTTAACCTAGAAACCCATCCCCACCTAACTCTGTATGACGGCATAGGGTACTTGGGACTGTTAATGAACTGTATTGCAGCTACAATTCCTTTTGTTAGTCTAGAATCTGTTCCCTTCCTGCTTGATTTGCATTACCACAAAGGGTACAAGGGACTGTTAATGTGCTTAAGTGGAGTTACAGTCCTTTAAGTTAACCTAGGATCCCATTAGTACCTAACTCCCTTTTTATTAATGCACAGCATATGTGAGACTTATTCGTGGGCTTAATTGCACTACTGTCCCTTTTGTTAGTCTAGAATTCCATCACTCTACTCAGTTTGCATTACTCTAGAGTGTACCAGAGACTGTTGACACGCTTTTAAATGCATCTGCAGTCTCTATGTTTACCTATGATCCCATTCCCAACTAAATCTCTTTGTAAGACTGCAGTGGATACTTGGGACTGTCAAAAGGCTCTGTTAGAGTTACAGTCCCCTCAGTAAAGACTTCCATGTCCTCCTGCTTTATTTGCATTACCAAAAGGGGGACAATGGGCTTGTAATGGGCTTTATTACAGCTACCATTACTTCAGTTAAACCGGAATCAGTTCCCTTCTTACTGAATTTGCATTACCACAGAGGGTTCAGGGACTGTTAATGTGCTTAAAGGCTGCTGCAGTCCTTTATGTTAACCTAGGATTCCATCACCAACTATCTCCCTTTCATTACTGCAGAGCCTACATAGGACTTGTTAATGGATTTAACTATACTACTGTCCCTTATCTTTGGTGGGTAGTCCATGCATGCAGTTGTGTCCAACTCTGGTGACCCCACGGACTGTAGCCTGCCAGTCTCCTCTGTCCATAGGATTCTCCAGGCAAGAATACTGAAGTGGGTTGCCATGCTCTCCTCCAGGGGATCTTTCCCATCCGGGGATCAAACCTGCGTCTCTTAGATCTGCATTGCCAAGTGGGTTCTTTACCACTAGCCTTGGACCCCATCCCCTCCTAATTCACTTTACATTACCAAAGAGGACACAAAGGACTGTTAATGTGCTTAGATGCCAGTATAGTCCTCCTCCCCCCTTTTTTAACCTAGGATCCCACCCCCCACCCAACTCCCTTTTCCTGACTGCAGATTACTTGGGACTGTTACTGTGCTTAAAAGTAACTACAGTTCCTTCTGTTAGTCTAGATTTCTATCCATTCCTACACGATTGCATTAACACAGTGGACTGCTAATGTGCTTAAAAGCAGCTACAATCTCTTATATTAACACAGGATTCTGTCCCCAGCTAACTGTTTCACGACTGCAGAGGGTATTTGGAACTGGTAATGCACTTACCTGCCTATACAGTCTCATCTGTTGGCCTACTTCCCCATGATCTAATTTGCATTATAAAACAGGGCATGCTGCTAAGTCGCTTCAGTCGTGTCCCACTCTGTGCAATCCCAGAGACAGCAGCCCACCAGGCTCCCCCATCCCTGGGATTCTCCAGGCAAAAACACTGGAGTGGGTTGCCATTTCCTTCTCCAATGCATGAAAGTCAAAGCGAAGTCGCTCAGTCGTGTCCGACTCGTAGCGACCCCATGGACTGCAGCCTACCAGGCTCCTCCGTCCATGGGATTTTCCAGGCAATAGTACTGGAGTGGGTTGCCATTGCCTTCTCCAAAAGAGGGTATAAGGGACTGTTAATGTGCTTTACTGCAGCCACAGTACCTTTTGTTAATTTAGAATCATTTTCTTTCTTACTGGATTTGTAGTACCACATAGAGTAACCAAGACTGTTAACGTGCTTAAATGCATTTACAGTCTTTTATATTTACCTATGTTCATTGCATGACTGCAGAGGTTACTTGGAATAGTTAATGGACTCAATTAGAGCTACAGTCTCTTCTGTTGAGATTCCCATGCCCTCCTACTCTATTTGCATTACCAAGGGGGATGCAAGGGACTGTTAATGTGCCTAAATGCAATGTCCTAGGATCCCATCCCCCACCTACCTCCCTTTTCATGACTGCAGATTACTTGGGACTATTCCTGTGCTTAAAAGTAGCTAGTTCCTTCTATTAGTCTAGATTTCCATCCACTGCTACATGGTTTGCATTAACACTGGATACATAGACTGTTAATGTGCTTAAAAGCAGCTACAATCTCTTATGTTAATACAGGATTCTATCCCCAGCTAACTGTTTCACGACTGCAGAGGGTATTTGGGACTGGTAATGCACTTACCTGCCTATACAGTCTCATCTGTTGGCCTACTTTCCCATGATCTCCTACTAATTTGCATTATAAAAGAGGGTATAAGGGACTGTTAATGTGCTTTACTGCAGCCACAGTCCCTTTTGTTAATCTAGAATCATTTTCGTTCTTACTGGATTTGTATTACCACATAAAGTAACTGGGACTGTTAATGTGTTTAAATCTAGCTACAGTCCTTTCTATTAATCTAGGATCCCATCCCCACCTAACTCCCTTTGTATTACTGAAGAGCCTACAAGGACTTGTTAATGGGCTTAAATGCACTACTGTCCTTTCTATTGAGTCTAGAACCCCATTTCTCCTAGTCAATTTGCATTACCCCAGAGTGTACAAGAGACTTGCTGTGCTTAAATGCATCCACAGTCTGTTATGTTTACCTGGGACCGACTCTATTCCCACCTAACTCTGTTTTAATGAGAGAGTACTTGGGCTTAACTGGAGCTTCAGTCCCTCCTGTTAACCTAGCGTCAGTTTCTTTCTTACTGGATTTGTAGTACCACATAGAGTAACCAAGACTGTTAACGTGCTTAAATGCATTTACAGTCTTTTACATTTACCTGTGTTCATTGCATGACTGCAGAGGTTACTTGGAATAGTTAATGGACTCAATTAGAGCTACAGTCTCTTCTGTTGAGATTTCCATGCCCTCCTACTCTATTTGCATTACCAAGGGGGATGCAAGGGACTGTTAATGTGCCTAAATGCAATGTCCTAGGATCCCATCCCCCATCTACCTCCCTTTTCATGATTGCAGATTACTTGGGACTGCTCCTGTGCTTAAAAGTAGCTAATTCCTTCTATTAGTCTAGATTTCCATCCACTCCTACATGGTTTGCATTAACACTGGGTACATAGACTGTTAATGTGCTTAAAAGCAGCTACAATCTCTTATATTAACACAGGATTCTGTCCCCAGCTAACTGTTTCACGACTGCAGAGGGTATTTGGGACTGGTAATGCACTTACCTGCCTATACAGTCTCATCTGTTGGCCTACTTTCCCATGATCTCCTACTGATTTGCATTATGAAAGAGGGTATGCTGCTGCTGCTAAGTCGCTTCAGTCCTGTCCGACTCTGCAACCCCATAGATGGCAGCCCACCAGGCTCCCCCATCCCTGGGATTCTCCAAGCAAGAACACTGGAGTGGGTTGCCATTTCCTTCTCCAATGCATGAAAGTGAAAAGTGAAAGTGAAGTCACTCAGTTGTGTCCGACCCTCAGCGACCTCATGGACTGCAGCCTAGCAGGCTCTGCCATCCATGGTATCTTCCAGGCAAGAGTAATGGACTGGGGTGCCATGGGCTGTTAATGTGCTTTACTGCAGCCACAGTACCTTTTGTTAATTTAGAATCATTTTCTTTCTTACTGGATTTGTATTACCACATAAAGTAACTGGGACTGTTAATGTGCTTAAATCTAGCTACACTCCTTTCTATTAATCTAGGATCCCATCCCCACCTAACTCCCTTTGTATTACTGAAGAGCCTACAAGGACTTGTTAATGGGCTTAAATGCACTGCTGTCCTTTCTATTGAGTCTAGAACCCCATTTCTCCTAGTCAATTTGCATTACCCCAGAGTGTACAAGAGACTTGCTGTGCTTAAATGCATCCACAGTCTGTTATGTTTACCTGGGACCGACTCTATCCCCACCTAACTCTGTTTTAATGAGAGGGTACTTGGGCTTAACTGGAGCTTCAGTCCCTCCTGTTAACCTAGCGTCAGTTTCTTTCTTACTGGATTTGTAGTACCACATAGAGTAACCAAGACTGTTAACGTGCTTAAATGCATTTACAGTCTTTTACATTTACCTGTGTTCATTGCATGACTGCAGAGGTTACTTGAAATAGTTAATGGACTCAATTAGAGCTACAGTCTCTTCTGTTGAGATTTCCATGCCCTCCTACTCCATTTGCATTACTAAGGGGGATACAAGGGACTGTTAATGTGCCTAAATGCAGTGTCCTAGGATCCCATCCCCCACCTACCTCCCTTTTCATGACTGCAGATTACTTGGGACTGTTCCTGTGTTTAAAAGTAGCTGCTGCTGCTGCTAAGTCACTTCAGTCGTATCCAACTCTGTGCGACCCTATAGATGGCAGCCCACCAGGCTCCCCCATCCCTGGGATTCTCCAGGCAAGAACACTGGAGTGGGTTGCCATTTCCTTCTCCAATGCATGAAAGTGAAAAGTGAAAGTAAAGTCGCTCAGTCATGTCTGACTCTTAGCGACCCCATGGACTGCAGCCTACCAGGCTCCTCCATCCATGGGATTTTCCAGAAGAGTACTGGAGTGGGGGTGCCATTGCCTTCTCCGTAAAAGTAGCTAGTTCCTTCTATTAGTCTAGGTTTCCATCCACTCCTACATGGTTTGCATTAACACTGGATACATAGACTGTTAATGTGCTTAAAAGCAGCTACAATCTCTTATGTTAATACAGGATTCTATCCCCAGCTAACTGTTTCATGACTGCAGAGGGTATTTGGGACTGGTAATGCACTTACCTGCCTATACAGTCTCATCTGTTGGCCTACTTTCCCATGATCTCCTACTAATTTGCATTATGAAAGAGGGTATAAGGGACTGTTAATGTGCTTTACTGCAGCCACAGTCCCTTTTGTTAATCTAGAATCATTTTCGTTCTTACTGGATTTGTATTACCACATAAGGTAACTGGGACTGTTAATGTGTTTAAATCTAGCTACAGTCCTTTCTATTAATCTAGGATCCCATCCCCACCTAACTCCCTTTGTATTACTGAAGAGCCTACAAGGACTTGTTAATGGACTTAAATGCACTGCTGTCCTTTCTATTGAGTCTAGAACCCCATTTCTCCTAGTCAATTTGCATTACCCCAGAGTGTACAAGAGACTTGCTGTGCTTAAATGCATCCACAGTCTGTTATGTTTACCTGGGACCGACTCTATCCCCACCTAACTCTGTTTTAATGAGAGGGTACTTGGGCTTAACTGGAGCTTCAGTCCCTCCTGTTAACCTAGCGTCAGTTTCTTTCTTACTGGATTTGTAGTACCACATAGAGTAACCAAGACTGTTAACGTGCTTAAATGCATTTACAGTCTTTTACATTTACCTGTGTTCATTGCATGACTGCAAGGTTACTCGAAATAGTTAATGGACTCAATTAGAGCTACAGTCTCTTCTGTTGAGATTTCCATGCCCTCCTACTCCATTTGCATTACTAAGGGGGATACAAGGGACTGTTAATGTGCCTAAATGCAGTGTCCTAGGATCCCATCCCCCACCTACCTCCCTTTTCATGACTGCAGATTACTTGGGACTGTTCCTGTGCTTAAAAGTAGCTGCTGCTGCTGCTAAGTCACTTCAGTCGTATCCAACTCTGTGCGACCCTATAGATGGCAGCCCACCAGGCTCCCCCATCCCTGGGATTCTCCAGGCAAGAACACTGGAGTGGGTTGCCATTTCCTTCTCCAATGCATGAAAGTGAAAAGTGAAAGTAAAGTCGCTCAGTCATGTCTGACTCTTAGCGACCCCATGGACTGCAGCCTACCAGGCTCCTCCATCCATGGGATTTTCCAGAAGAGTACTGGAGTGGGGGTGCCATTGCCTTCTCCGTGAAAGTAGCTAGTTCCTTCTATTAGTCTAGGTTTCCATCCACTCCTACATGGTTTGCTTTAACACTGGATACATAGACTGTTAATGTGCTTAAAAGCAGCTACAATCTCTTATATTAACACAGGATTCTATCCCCAGCTAACTGTTTCACGACTGCAGAGGATATTTGGGACTGGTAATGCACTTACCTGCCTATACAGTCTCATCTGTTGGCCTACTTTCCCATGATCTTCTACTAATTTGCATTATGAAAGAGGGTATAAGGGACTGTTAATGTGCTTTACTGCAGCCACAGTACCTTTTGTTAATCTAGAATCATTTTCGTTCTTACTGGATTTGTATTACCACATAAGGTAACTGGGACTGTTAATGTGCTTAAATCCAGCTACAGTCCTTTCTATTAATCTAGGATCCCATCCCCACCTAACTCCCTTTGTATTACTGAAGAGCCTACAAGGACTTGTTAATGGGCTTAAATGCACTCTTGTCCTTTTGTTAAGTCTAGAATCCCATCTCTCCTACTCAATTTCCCCAGAGTGTACAAGAGATTGTTACTGTGCTTAAATCCATCCTGTCCGTTATGTTTACCTATGACCCCATTCCCAATAGTGACTCCTTTGCACTACCACAGAAAGTGGAAGAGACTGGTACTGTGCTTAAAAACAACTGCAGTCTGTTTGCCTAGGACCCTATCCCACCCAGCTCCCTTTTAATGAGTGCAGAATGTACTTGGGACTATTGATGGGCTTAACTGGAGCTACTGTCCCTTCTATTAACCTAGAGTCAATTTCTTTCTTACTGGATTTGTAGTGCCACATAGAGTAACTGGGATTGCTAATGTGCTTAAATGCCTCTACAGTCCCTTATGTTAACCTAGGATCCCATTCCCACCTGACTCCCTTTTTATTACTGCAGAGCCTACAGGGACTTATTAATAGGTTTACTTACACTGCTGTCCATTCTGTTAGTCTAGAATCCCATCTCTCCTACTCAGTTTGCATTACCCCAGACTGTACAAGAGCCTGTTACTGTGCATAAATGCATCCACAGTCTGTTATTTGCCTATGACCCCATTCCCAACAGTCAGTGACTCCCTTGCACTACCACAGAAAGTAAAAGGTACTGGTACTGTGCTTAAAAGCAACTACAGTCCCTTATGTTTACCTAGGACCCTATCCCACACAACTCCCTTTTAATGGCTGCAGAAGTTACTTGAGACTAGTAATGGGCTTAACGGCAGCACAGTTCCTTCTGTTAATCTAGAAACAGTTTCCTTCTTGCTGGATTTGTATTACTACATAGAGGAACTGGGATTGCTAATGGCTTAAATGGAGCTACAGTCCTTTATGTTAACCTAAGATTCTGTCTCCATCTAACTAGTTTTCATGACTTCAGAGGGTACTTGGGACTGTTATTGCACTTATCTGCTTATACAGTCTCATCTGTTGGTCTAGATTCCCATGCTGTGCTACTCAATTTACATCATAAAAGAGGGTATAAAGGACTGTTATAGTGCTTAAATGCAGCTACAGTCCCTTTTAGTAAGGTGGGATCCCATTCCCATCTAATTCCCTTTGCAGTATCCCAGAGGCTCCCAGGGACTTTCAGTGTACTTAAGTGCAGATCCAGTCCCTTATATTAACCTTGGATCCCATTCCTACTTAATTCCCTTTTTACCACTGCAGAAGGTGTTTGGGACTGTTAATGCAATTCTTGCCTATACAGTCTCCTGTTAGTTTAGATTTCCATGCCCTCCTAGTAAATCTTCATTTTAAAAGCATACAAGGGACTGTTTATGTGCTTAAATGTAGCTATAGTCCCTTAAGTTAACCTAGATCTCATTCCCACCTGACTCTCTTTTCATTACTGCAGAGCCTATACGGGACTTGTCAGTGTACTTAATTGCACTGCCATTCCTTCTATTATTCTAGGAGCCCATCCCTCCTAGTGGATTGACATTATCACAGAGTGTTTGAAGAGGTTGTTACTGTGCTTAAATGCATCCACAGTCTATGTTTACCTATACCCCCATTCCCACCTGACTCCCTTGCACTACCACAGAAGGTAAAAGGACTGGTACTGGGTTTAAAAGCAGCTACAATTTTTTGTTTACCCAGGACCCTATTCCCACCTAACTCCCTTTTTTACTGCAGAGGGTACTTGGAACTGTTAATGTGCTTAAATCCAGCTGTAGTCTTTTCTATTAATCTAGGATCCTATTCCTATCTAACTCCCTTTTCATGACTGCAGAGGTTACTTGGGGCTGTTAATGCATTTACCTGCCTATATAGTCTCATCTGTTGATCTAGATTCCCATGCCCTGCTACTCAATTTGCATTGTGAAAGAGGGTACAAGGGACTGATATGGTGCTTAAATGCAGCTACAGTCCCTTATGTTAACCTAGGATTCCATTCCCACCTGACTTCTTTTTCATTAATGCAGAGCCTATATGCTGCTGCTGCTGCTGTCACTTCAGTTGTGTCTGACTCTGTGCAACCCCATAGATGGCAGCCCACCAGGCTCCCCTGTCCCTGGGATTTTCCAGGCAAGAACACTGGAGTGGGTTGCCATTTCCTTCTCCAATGCATGAAAGTGAAAAGTGAAATGAAGTCGCTCAGTCGTGTCCGACTCTTCTCGACCCCATGGACTGCAGCCTACAAGGCTCCTCCGCCCATGGGATTTTCCAGGCAAGAGTACTGGAGTGGGGTGCCATTGCCTTCTCCAGAGCCTATATTGGACTTGTCAAAATGCTTAATTGCACTGCTGTCGCTTCTTAGTCTAGAAGCCTATCCCTCCTACTTGATTTGTATTATCCTGGAGTGTAAAGACTGTTAACATGCTTAAATGTATCTACAGTCTCTTAGGTTTACCTATGATCCCATTCCCATTTAAATCTTGTTGCATGACTTCGGAGGTTGCTTGGAATAGTTAATGGTCTCAATTAGAGCTACTGTCCCTTCTGTTAGTTGAGATTCCCATGCCCTCCTACTCAATTTGCACTACCAAGGGAGATATAAGGGGACTGTTAATGTGCCTAAAAGCAATGACCTAGGATCCCATCCCCCACCTAACTCCCTTTTCATGACCGTAGATTACTTGGGACTGATACTGTGCTTAAAAGTCCCTAACAGTTCCTTCTGTTAGTCTAGATTTCCATCCACTCCTACATGATTTGCATTAACACAGAGTGTTCATAGACTGTTAATGTGCTTAAAAGCAGCTACAGTCTTATGTTAATCTAGGATTCTGTCCCCAGCTAACTACCTTTTCATGACTGTGCAGAGGATATTTGGGACTGGTAATGCACTTACCTGTCTATACAGTCTCATCTGTTGGTCTACTTTCCCATGCTCTCTGACTAATTTGCATTATAAAAGAAGGTATAAGGGACTGTTAATGTGCTTTTCTGCAGCCACAGTCCCTTATGTTACCTAGGACCCTATGCCCACCTAACTCCCTTTTAATGACTGCAGAGGGTACTTGGAACTGTTAATGAGCTTTACTGCAGCCACAGTCCCTTTTGTTAATCTAGAATCGTTTTCGTTCTTACTGGATTTGTATTACCACATAAAGTAACTGGGACTGTTAATGTGCTTAAATCCAGCTACAGTCCTCTATATTAATCTAGGATCCCATTCCCACCTAACTCCATTTTCATTATTGCAGAGCCTACAGGGACTTGTTAATGGGCTTAAATGCACTGCTGTCCTTTTTGTTAAGTCTAGAATCCCATCTCTCCTACTCAATTTGCATTACCCCAGAGTGCACAAGAGACTGTTACTGTGCTTAAATCCATCCAGTCTGTTATGTTTACCTATGACCCCATTCCCCAACAGTAAGTGACTCCCTTGCACTACCACAGAAAGTAGAAGGGACTGGTACTGTGCTTAAAAGCAACTATAGTCCCTTTTGTTTACCTCGGACCCTATTCCCACCCAACTCCCTTTTAATGACTGCAGAAAGTTCTTGGGACTGTTAATGGGCTTTATTACAGTTACAGTTCCTTCTGTTAGTCTAGATTCCCATCCACTCCTACATGATTTGTATTACTACTGACTGTACAAGAAACTATTAATGGGCCACAGTCCCCTCTGTTATTTTGAAATTTGTTACTTTTACTTAATTTGCATTACTGAAGATGCTACAAGAAACTGTTAATGTGCTTAAATGGAGCTACAGAATCTTACATTTATCTAAAATCCTGTTCCCACCTCACCCCCTGATATGATTGTAGAGGGTACTTGGGATAGTTCATGGGCTCAATTAGAGCTATAGTCCCTTCTGTTAGTCCCGATTCCCATGCCCTCATACTTGATTTGCCTTACCACAGTGAGTACAATGGACTGTTAATATGCTTAAAAGGACCTACAGTCCCTCACGTAACCTAAGATCTCATTTCTACCTAACTCCCTTTCCTGCCTACAGAGGGTATTTGGGACTGTTAATGAGGTATATTGCAGCTGCATTCCCTTCTGTTACTGTACATTCTTATGCCCTCTCACACGATTTGCAGTACCACAAAT
This sequence comes from Bos indicus x Bos taurus, assembly GCF_003369695.1. Taxonomy (NCBI): domain Eukaryota; kingdom Metazoa; phylum Chordata; class Mammalia; order Artiodactyla; family Bovidae; genus Bos; species Bos indicus x Bos taurus. The sequence goes on along the minus strand of NC_040105.1, from coordinate 67,175,811 downwards.
TGTACAGTTCAGTTTAGTTCAGTTGAGACGCTCAGTCGTGTCTGATTCTTTGCGACCCCATGAATCACAGCATGCCAGGCCTCCCTGTCCATCACCAACTCCTGGAGTTCACACAAACTCATGTCCATCGAGTTGGTGATGCCATCCAGCCATCTCATCCTCTGTCATCCCCTTCTCCTCCCGCCCCTAATCCCTCCCAGCATCAGGGTCTTTTCCAATGAGTCAGCTCTTCACATGAGGTGGCCAAAGTATTGGAGTTTCAGCTTCAGCATCAGTCCTTCCAACGAACACCCAGGACTGATCTCCTTTAGGATGGACTGGTTGGATCTCCTTGCAGTCCAAGGGACTCTCAAGAGTCTTCTCCAACACCACAGTTCAAGAGCATCAATTCTAAGGCACTCAGCTTTCTTCACAAATTGTACAAGGGACTGTTGCTGCTGCTGCTGCTGCTGCTAAGCCGCTCAGTCATGTCCGACTCCTAGCGACCCCATGGACTGCAGCCCACCAGGCTCCTCCATCCATGAGATTCTCTAGGCAAGAGTACTGGAGTGGGGTGCCATTGCCTTCTCCGACAAGGGACTGTTAAACATGATTAAATGCAACAGCAGTTTCTTATGTTAATCTAAGATCCTATTCCCATCTAACTCTGTTTTCATTAATGTAGAGCCTACATGGACTTGTTAATGGGCTTATTTGCACTGCCCTTCCTTCTGTTAGTCTAGATTCCCAGGCCATCCTTGATTTGCATTACCAAAGAGGGTATAATGGACTGTTAATGTGCTAAAATGCTGCTACAGTCCCTTATATTAACCTAGGATCTTATCCTCAGCTAAGGCTCTTTGCAGGCTTGCAGAGGATGCTTGGGGCTGTTCATGGCCTTAAATACCACTACATCCCTTATGGTAACCTAGGATCCCATTACCAACTATTAATATCTTCCTTTTAAGTACTGCAGAGCCTACATAGAACTTGTTAATGAACTACCATTGTTCCTTTCCTTTGTTTAGATTCCCATCTCCTAAAGATTTACATTACCACGGAGGATACTATGGACTGTTAATGTGCCCGTACAGTTCTTTTCCCTCCCCCTCCTTTTTAAAACCCAGGATCCTATTCCCACCTAACTCCCTTTGCATTACCAGTGACTGTACAAGTGCCTGCTAATGCTTTTAAATGCAATTACAGTCCCTTATGTTAACCTAGGATCCCACCCCCAACTAAGTCCCTTTGCATGATTGCAGAGGATACTTGGAACTGTTAATGTGATTCACTGCAGCTACATTCCTTTATCTCATCTAGGATCCATTCTCTTCCTTCTTGATTTGCATTATCAGAGAGGATAGAAGGGATGGTTAATGTACTTAAATGGAACTATAGTCCCTTATGATAATCAGGATCCTATTTCTACCTAACTTCCTTTGTATTACTTCAGAGTATACATGGGACTTTTTATGGGCTTAATTGCACTACTGTCCCTTCTTTTAGTCTAGATCCCCATCCTTCCTACTCCATTTGCATTACCCCAAAGTGTACAAGGGACTGTTATTGTACATAAAGGCAGTTACAGTCCCGTGCTTTAGTCTAAGATTCCCTCTCCCCCTTTAATTCCCTCTACATTACCGAAGGGGATACAAGGGACTGCTAATGTGCTTAAGTGCTGCTTGCAGTCCTTTATGTTACCTAGGATCCCATCCCCACCTAACTCACTTGTCAGAGAGGCTACAAGGGACTGTTAATGTGTTTAAATGCAGGTGTAGTGCCTTAACATCGAAATCCATTCCTGCATAACTCCCTTTTTCAGGACTGCAGATGGTAATTGAGACTGATAGTGAGCTTTATTGCATTTACAGTCTCTCTTAGTCTAGGATCTCATTCTCTCCTACTAGATTTACATTACCATGACTGTACAAGGGACTTTTAATGTGCTTAAATGCAGCTGTAGTCCCTTATGTTAACCTAGGATCCTATTCCCACCTAACTTCCTTTTCATGACTGCAGAGGGTACTTAAGGACTGTTAATGCCTTTACTTGCCTATACAGTCTCATCTGTTGATCTAGATTCCCATGCCCTCCTACTCAATTTGCATTATAAAAGAGGGTACAAGGGACTGTTAACTTGCTTAAATGCAGCTACAGGCCCTTAGATTAACCTGGGATCCCATTCCCACCTGACTCCATTTACATCATCCTAGAGGCGATAAGGGACTTTCATTGTGTTTGAAAGTGAAGTCGCTCAGTTGTGTCCGACTCTTTGCGACCCATGGACTGTAGTTGGCCAGGCTCCTCCGTCCATGGGGTTTTCCAGGCAAGAGTACTGGACTTGGTTGCCATTTCCTTCTCCAGGGGATCTTCCTGACTCAGGGATCAAACCCGGTCTCCTGCATTACAGGCAGACTCTTGACCATCTGAGCCACCAGGGAATCTCAATGTGTTTAAATGCAGGTGAAGTCCCTTATGTTAAATTCAAAGTCCTTTCCCACCTAACTGCCTTTTTATCACTGCAGGGGGTACTTGGGACTGTTAATGGGACTGTACTTGCTTATCCAATTTCGTTCATTGGTCTAGATTCCCATGCTCTTCTACTTAATTTGCATTATAAAAGAGGGTACAAGGGACTGTTAATGTGCTTAAATGCAGCTACAGTCCTAGAATCTCACCCCTCTCTACTCACTTGTGTTACTTGTTGGTATTTGGGACAGAAAGGTGCTTAAATGCGACTGTTGTCCATTTTGTTAACCTAGGATCCCATGCGCTCTAACTCTTAACATTACCTGGGAGTATACTGGGACTGTAGAACTGCTTAATTGCAACTGTGGTCCCTTCTCTTAGTCTGGAGTCCATGCTCTCCACAATTTTGTTTATATTACCACAGAAGGTACTTGGAACCTGTGAATGTGTCTAAATGCAGATGTGGTCCCTTTTGTTAGTTTAGGATCCCAGGACTTCCTTTACATTATCTGTGAAGGCATTTGGGACTGTCAAGGTGATAATTGCTGCTGTGTTCCCTTCTGATATCTAGGATCCTGTTCCCTCCTACTTCCACTTCCTTTGCGTTACATGGAAGGGTGCTTAACTGTAGCCATGGTCCCTTCTGTTAGCCTAGTTTGCATTCCCTCTCTACTTCCTTTGCTTACCACAGAAGGTACTGACTATTGTGGTGCATCTTATCCTCTCACATTACACCTTAGGGTCCTGAACACTAAGGCCCCTCTTTTTGTGCTTTTTAATGTGCAGTTGCATTTGTTCCTCTTCCTCTGCAGTGTATAAAGACTCCACTTATTTCCCTTGTATTCAGTGATGGATGTCCTTTACTCAAGACCTTTGTACTAGAATAAAGTGAACCGTGACAATTCACCATGAATATATTCTTTCACTTCAGTCCCTTGTATTCTGTTTTATAAAAATATATATTAATTACCTCCATTACTTTTTCTCTGGGAGTATTTACATGCAAAATTCCAGTGTTTAAGGCCCTTCTCTTTAAATTAATATCCCTCCCTTTTTGCATTATATCAGGGGATGTTAGTGACCCAAACTCTTTCTCTTGGGACTCAATGTGCATGTGCCCTCATGACAAACTAATATATTGAATTTTTAGTATTAAAACAGGGACTACTGACTAGTTTTTATTTTGGGCAGTTAATGTGCAGAATTACACTAGGAACCCATCCCATTCCACCTTCTTTGCATCAGGGGTCCTAATCAACTGGCTGCTGCTTCTGTACAGTTTAAATGTGCATAATTTCAATAGTCCATGCTCCCTTATGTTAGACTAGGATCCCCTATCCTTGCCCCATTTACATTACGGCAGGGGCTTCTGACTAGCTAGGATTTACTGTCTTGGACTGTTAATGTATGTACTCACATTTGCTCCTGTACCTGTACCTCAGGTAAGGACCCTCCCCATTCTATTTACATTTTAGCAGGAGATGCCTACTATTCAAGATCTTACACACTATTGCCGTTAATGTGCACAATCTTAGTTGTCTTGTACACATTCTCAGTTGTCCACAGCTGTGCTTTTTAAATCAGGGCCCTTTCACTTATTGAAGCACAGGTTAACTTACCACCTTAAAGCCCTTGTTATGGGACTGTGACTATGTGTAATTACAATTGTCTATGGTCTTCTGAGTTAACTTGTCTCCCTGACTCTTTTCATCCTCTTTGCTTTACTGCATGGGGTACTGCCCACTTAAGGCCCCTTTCTCAAATATGTGTAATGACAATTACATTATAGGGGCTTCATACTCCCTTTAAGATTCTTATATTTATACAAGGTATATGATTTTAATTGACCACACCATGTCCCTTCAACATTAATTTACATAATTGCAACTTAGTTCGTCTTATCCTGTTGCCCTCCCTTTCCTTAGCTTGTGGATGTGCATTCTTGTGCACTAGACAAGGACCCTCCCCCTCACTTCCTATGCCTTCCGTAAGTTTGCCCATTGCTAAGACCTTTCCATTTGGACAATTAATGTGCAGAGTTGCACTTTCCCATAACCCTATTACTTCTAGGACTATTGTATCTCCTTTGTAATAGTGCAGGGGATACTGTTTCCCCGCCAAGATCCCTTACTGTTATATATGTAATAGAAATTCTTGTCTTTATCAGTGTACTTTGGTAATACTCCCTCAGCCAGCTATCATGACCTCAGCTCTTGGACAATTAATATGCACCAATAATATATCAAACGTATGATCTTTAGGTAGGATCCCTGTACCCTCACTATGGATCATGACTGCTGACTTAAGGCTTCTTTTTTTGACTCTGGGTGTGAATATTTGCAGTTACCTATACACCCTTCTATTAGAGTAGGACATCATTCCCTCATACCCCCTTTGCATTACTGCATGGGCTGCTGATGACACAAAACTTTCACTGGGACTGCTGATGAGCACAATGGCAGTTGGCAATGGGTTTTTCCTCCCTGGTCTTGTTAGGCAAGCACTCCCAGCTCCAAATTCTCATGGTATATTAAACTATAAACACTGCACTGTGCTGTGAACTTGTCCATCAAAGGGCGACCCACATTCCCACTCCTTTTGCGTTGGCTCCAGTGTATCAAATTCCAAGTAATCATGGCCTTGCCCTTATCTTCCCTCTACAAACCCCTTGCCTGCCCTTGGACCCTTCTTATGGATTTTTAATGTTCACAATTCCAGGTGTCCATCTATCCAGATAGGATTATGCTCCCTCACCCCTCCCACCCCTGCCCTGCCCCTTTTGCATTGTTGCCGGGAAATGTTGACTGAGCAAAACTCTTTTCTCTTGAATTTACAATGTTAACAGTCCCAGATGTCATTGTTCTGCCCACTTTGAATTTCTATAATTCCCTGTTGCACTTTCCTTGGTCCCACCCATCACGGACTCTTCCACTTCCTTCTTTGCATTACTTCTGAATAGTGCTGACCACCCACAGCCCCTTCTGTGTTGTTAACACAGTACTGATTGTCCCATTTTTAAGCCCATCAGCCCAAGATCTCCCTACCATTTTGATGTTATATTTGTGCAGTATGGACTACCAAAAGCAGGCCAGAACTAGGTGACTGGACCTTACTCCTTTTCCTGCATTTGTTAATGATCCCAGTTCTGATTATTGTCATATTCTGGGAACAGAACCGTTCCTGATCCCCTCTGTTAGTGCTTTACTAGGCAAAATGCTCAAGGCAAGTCAGACCCAAAGGAACTGGATTGCTACCCTTTATTTGGGGTTTTCATTATAAATAATCATTTGAAAATTGACTTCCCAAGAAGGAAGGTTAGCACTATCTGTGCATTCTTCCTTTCAAAGCAGATTGCCTGGCTATGTCTCTCCTTTCCTCTTGTATATTGCCATTGTATAGTGCCAATTGCCAGGATACAACCAAAAAGTTTATTTATTTTTTATTTTTTTTATTTTTTAAGAAAGACATCTGGATTGCAGGGTGGAATTGATAACCTGGTCATTGAAATTTTGAAATTGGTAAACCCATTTATATCATGTACCTGATGACCAGTGTCTCTCATTTTACTAAGGGTGGTGAGTCTGTGGATAGACCACTGTGACTTTGATATTTTAGTATATTACCAAAGGGGTTCTAGAGTGGAACTCTTAAGACCAGTATCTTTGGGCTCTACCACCATTTTCAAACCACTCCTTGTTTGAGCTTTACCAGTATTCACTTCTAGGAAAAACTATCTAAACTTCCTAATCGTTAAATTTCTTCATCTGGAGCTCCAACTAGTCCGTACTTATTTCAAGAAGATTGCTGTAAAAGGATAAAATGAGAGAACATGCTGAGGTGCTTTTGAAAACCATAGATCACTTTGTTTGATTAATCTATTACATTTTACGTACCCTGTTTAATTCTGCTATTTTAAAGTTACCTAAAGCACCACACTCAAGTGAGGACTTAGAAACGATGGAACCAGTTTCCCCATTTTATATGAAAAGAAAAATAAGCCAAGGTCTAATCAGTCTTTTGGATATAAATTTCAACAGTGAAAATGAATACAAATGAATAATATCTCAGTCTCTAGTGTACAAGGTGTTTGGCAGAGAAGTATTTAATATGGAACTGCTGAAGCAAGTAACTAATTATCACCACAGCAGTTCTTTGTAATCACTGAAAAAGGATACTGTTGTCTGAGAAGGATGTCAAAAGATCGGCCCAGCTCAGGGTGCAGTTTGCACTACTAGCTCCTTGGACAGCTGTAAGAAGAGTCTCTGGCTCTTTAGAATACTGTAAGTACTACTTTGTAGCTATTAAGTAATCTTTTCCCTGTTCCATTTTCTTTCTCTTAGATGCTACCCACACAAAAATTGGAGGGTCCTTCCATGTTTCTACCTCATCTGTAATTTATATATCACCATATGAGTTAATAAAATTACAAAATTAATATTGTGTATCTGGCCCTATGCTAGGCTATATTGAAGTGAGGGATAGAAATGCTGTAGTCCTATATAATCTCATCCCCAATATGGTTATATTGTTAAAAAAACTAATATAAGCACACTTGAAATAACTGTAGAACATAATAATCAAGTACTGTCTTGTGTGAATTATGTTATAGAGTTTTAAAAAATGAGCACACAAGGGTGTGAAGTTGATAGGGTGAACTTAAGGAGGTGGGCTAACTTTCATCTTTGGTCCAGGACATGATTACTATTACAGCCACCTGGGTAGTATAATGTTTATTTTAATGTCATTTGGTTTTTACCTTTTTTGAATGCACGGAAAGTGATTAGAAATAACCCCTGGCCATTGTGTTTGGCTATATCCAGGCTGGCAAATTGTTGATTGTTTTAAGCTTGAGTTTTTCAGGCTCTAGGGATTGGGAGTATAAATCTGATATGTTAGAACTTTGTACGCTTTTTATTCTCTCCTGCCCAAGAACAGATGAGAGTAGCAGTGTCTTTTTAGTCTGAGATATTTGTGGATCCTGTTTGGCAAGAGGGCAATAGAGAAATATGTTTTATAAGACCTCCTTCCCCTCTTCCCTTTCACTTTTTTCAACAAATACTTTTGTGAGCTAAAAAGATTAGCCTCTCTGGTATAAAAAGAACAAAGATCCAACTGAAAAAATATTAACATCAAATTTAAAAACTTTTTTTTGTTCATGTTCATGTATCCCAGCAAGAGCAAGAAGAATTATATTAATGAGCTGGGCTTCTCTCACTGCCCATTTTAATTAATATCCGTATTTCCTCACAGCTTGTTTCCCCCAGCCAGTGCCTAAAGATATTTGTCTGACTGACTGGAGGTAATATATGAATAGTCCTGAGCCTTCTTGTTTCTCAAACTGAAGTAATTTGTCAGGATGCAGCACCTTTTAAAGAAACAAGTTTTTTGAGATCCTAAAGAGTAAATGTTTTGAGTAACACTGACTTAAGTTATTTGAAATGTAAACATGGTTTCCAATTTCAAAATAGCTTTGTCAAAAATATAATATTTTATATAACATTTTAAATAATTTATATAGAACTTGGAGATCGTGAAAATATATCCACAAACCCCCAGGGTTCTTATCACCCCAATTTGAGAAACACTGGTCTGTGCTTATGAGATCATTTATTGTAGTTAATCGAGTTATCATTCGATGTTAATATACAGCTATAACTATTTATTGGAATTTGTCTTAAAGGGATGAATTCTGAGCTGGTTCCCCCCCACTCAAGAGGAAGGATGGATCAAGTTTAGGTGGAGTGAAGCCTGCACTGGACAGCATCCAAAGGTGAATCTTGGAGTTGTATTTCAGTTCATTGCTTGAAATAAAATCTCTAGCACTTGTAGAAAGGGATGCTCTGGGAATGTCGGCATCTTCAAACTCAAGGTAATCCTTCAGTAGACCAGACACTGGAATAAATAGTAAAATCAAAGACAGAATTCCTGTCCAGGAATCTGCTATCTCATGGTGGATACAGAAGTGAACAAATTATTATGGTGTTGGGCAATTTGATGAGTATCATAAAATTTGGGGGAAATTCTGTGGTTCATAGAGGAAGAAGAGTGGGGGAAAACACTGTTACTAAGCAAAGTGATCAGTTCAGTTCAGTTCAGTCGCTCAGTCGTGTCCGACTTTTTGCGACCCCGTGAACCGCAGCACGCCAGGCCTCCCTGTCCATCACCAACTCCCGGAGCCTACCCAAACTCATGTCCATTGAGTTGGTGATGCCATCCAACCATCTCATCCTCTGTCAACCCCTTCTTCTCATGCCCTCAATCTTTCCCAGCATCAGGGTCTTTTCCAATGAGTCAGCTCTTCACATCAGATGGCCAAAGTATTGGAGTTTCAGCTTCAACATCAGTCCTTCCAATGAACTCCCCGGACTGATCTCCTTTAGGATGGACTGGTTGAATCTCCTTGCAGTCCAAGGGACTCTCAAGAGTCTTCTCCAACACCACAGTTCAAAAGCATCAATTCTTCAGTGCTCAGCTTTCTTTATAGTCCAACTCTCACATCCATACCTGACTACTGGAAAAACCATAGCCTTGACTAGACAGACCTTTGTCAGCAAAGTAATGTCTCTGCTTTTTAATATGCTGTCTAGGTTGGTCGTAACTTTCCTTCCAAGGAGTAAGTGTCTAGGATTTGTTGGATGTTGACATAAAGATCCTTATAATGTGGTAATTCTTGATCAGGGATCTGGAAGCCATACCTGGTTCTTTCCACACTATACCATAACATAAAAAATACTTTCAAGATTGCAAACCTGACTTAGACCTTCTTCAGTGACCTCCTATCCTAGAGTAAGGGCAGGTAACCAATTATTAAAAATGATCAAGGCAATTGTACTTCCAGGCAGCAGTAGCAATTCCTCTGCTGCTTTGCATCTTGAAGTATTTTTAGCACCTTTAGGCCACAAACTTAGACAGCCCTTAAAGTGGCTGTTGGTTTGACTCATACTTTAATTTAGCTCTTTTTTCTATACTTGCTTGGTTCTTCTGTGATACTGCCAGTGCTGACCATTACAGGACCTTAGGGAGACAACAAGCTAGAGATGAGAGACAGGAGATACCTATATCTAATGTTTCAGGTTAATGCTTCTTAGTGGTTTTTCTTTCTTTTTTTTTTTTATTGTTGAGGTTTTCTCAGCATTTAAAAAAAATTGTTTTTTTTTAATTGAAGGATAATTGCTGTAACGAATTCTGTTGTTTTCTGTCAAATCTCACCATGAATATTATATTGAGCCTTGCCCTTTCTTTCTTCTCAAGGACATTCCAAGCATATCAGACCTGAGGACTGCAAGCAACTTTAAGAAGCTTCATATTCAGCAGGTCTTTCCTTTTGAGAATCTGGATAAGCTCCAACCAATCTAATAGGATGGCTTGCAGTTTCCCTGGAGAAAAAGGTAATGTAAGGAGCTTATTGTGTGAATTCTGTCTTTGGCTTTAAAGGCTTTAACTTCCTATAGCTCTCCTTTTAAAAACAGAACATGAGCCAATTTTCATCAATTTCTATACATTTTTTCTTTTTGAGTATAAGAGTAGAATAATAGAGATCCAAGGGCCTGTGTAAGCTACATTATTGGATCCTTGTTTTTCCTTTTGCATAGATTTGCTTAGTTGTTATAATAACTGAGGTTTTATGTGCCTGTAGCCATTCTTGATTTTTTGAATATCCTGGTACTTTGGTGGTACCTCATTTATATAAGCTATTCAAGAACTGTACCATGTAGATTGAGGAGAAAACAATTCTGTTTACCTTGGCAATGCTCCAACATCTTACTGCTTAATATACAAATTATTAATAAAAGAAGGGAGTGCTACAAAACTAGGTGAGAGAGACGTACTTTTGTTGAGATGGATCACTCAATTCTTACAATAGTACTTTATAAAAGAAGCCTGAGGCAACGTCTTACAGAATTCATATGGTCAGACCACATTGGAATTCTTCTCAAGTGGCTTGATGGCTCTCCCGATAGAGAAAGCTAGCTCTTCCTTTTGTTATTTTCAATCCCTTAATTTCTTGACCTGTATTTTTTGAGGACACAAGGACATTAAAAACCCACGCTCTCAAGCAGGGTCCCCACCCTCCAGGATCTAATGCCTGGTGATCTGAGGTAGAGCTGATGTAATAATAATGGAAATAAAGTGCACAACAAATGTAATGCACTTGAATCATCCCAAAATCATTTCCCCAACCCTGGTCCATGGGAAAATTGTCTTCCATGAAACTGGTCCTGGTGCCAAAAAAGTTAGGGACCACTGCTCTAGAGGATTATTCATCAGTAGAGACTGGTGACTAAAACAAAATATGGGAATTTGGGTAATTATTCAGCTCTAAGTTGCTCTAGAAAATGAGGGGAAGTACAGGGAATGCAGCTTGAATGAATAGAGGAATTTGCATGCTGCTAGGCTGGTAGCTTGGAGAATGTGATGGCACCCCACTCCAGTATTCTTGCCTGGGAAATCCCATGGATGGAGGAGCCTGGTGGGCTGCAGTCCATGGGGTCGCTAGGAGTTGGACACGACTGAGCGACTTCACTTTCACTTTTCACTTTCATGCATTAGAGAAAGAAATGGCACCCACTCCAGTGTTCTTGCCTGGAGAATCCCAGGGACGGGGGAGCCTGGTGGGCTGCCATCTATGGGGTCTCACAGAGTTGGACACTACTGAAGCGACTTAGCAGCAGCAGCAAGCTGGTAGCTATTAATAGAATATAAAGCTCTACACAGTTCTAAATCTCCAGTCCTTAATCTGAAGAAAAGGGTAGACATGGTTCAATTTAACCCCTAGTTACTCATTGGGACAGACTTTCCCAGTGTATTGAATTTCAATAATTTATTTTTCTTTTATCTCTTTTCCAGATCTACCTCAAAAGAATAGGCCTGTTGCTTTACAGTGTTAGTGACCCATTCCCTTTGACGATTCCTAGGTGGAGATGGGGCATGAGGATCCTCCAGGGGAAAGATTCACTACCACTGAGCAACAACTCTAGGCCAGGAGGTTATACCAAGATTCTTTCCTGGGCCCAGTTAAGAAGGTGAAGCCTCAAGATAACCACCACACATCCAGAGGTGGGTAAACTGTCCCTAAAAGCATAATAATTAGTCTTTAATTTCTTGTTTTTCAGTATACATTGCACTTAGCTTTCCATTTAGATTGTTTTAGTCATTATCATCTATATCTGCTTTGGTAAAAAGAAAAGAAAAAAAAAAAAACTGCCTCCTAATTACCCTGGGAAGTAACTGAGTGTGACATGGGTTAAAATGATGATGTGAAGAAAATAGCAGGCTGCATTAGTTAGGGTGTTTAGGATGGGACTGAAGTATGTGGTAGAGGCTTACAGCTAAGTTTTAGGAGAACATGGATGATGACTGACACATCTGTGACACTGATCATGGGCCAATCATCATTCTGGACCCTCTGATTCCTAAAGTCTCCCTTGAGGCCTTATTGGAGAATTTTGCCAATCATTTACATACTTCAAGATGCCTTGGGAAAGCTGTGGGACAAAACAAAAAACAAGCTGTTTGAGAAGATAAAATAGAGATTTATCTTTTTATGCTCTGCCTGCTAATTGACAGAAGCTTCACAACTATGAATGGGAGGCACAAAGTTGTCTATCATCAGACTGCATCTAAAGAACTAGCACACTGTGTACTTTAGGTCAGTGATGAGAGAGGATGATTAGGGGGATACAGGTTGAGAGGTAGAGGTAACTGTTCAGTGCAGAAAGTCCTGATTGTATAGGCTTTGTAAAGATTACTATCCAATTAAAGGAATAAGGCTGTGATGGATGATGTTTCCAGTGCCTCACCAAGTGTTATTCAGTTCACTTCAGTCGCTCAGTCATGTCTGACTCTTTGCGACCCCATAAACTGCAGCACGCCAGGCCTCCCTGTCCATCACCAACTCCCAGAGTTTACCGAAACTCATGTCCATTGAGTCGGTGATGCCATTTAAGCATCTCATCCTCTGTCATCCCCTTCTCCTCCTGCCTTCAATCTTTCCCAACATCAGGGTCTTTTCAAATGAGTCAGCTCTTTGCATCAGGTGGCCTAAGTATTGGAGTTTCAGCTTCAACATCAGTCTTTCCAATGAACACCCAGGACTGATTTCCTTTAGGATGGACTGGTTGGATCTCCTTGCAGTCCAAGGGACTCTCAAGAGTCTTATCCAACACCACAGTTCAAAAGGATCAATTCTTTGGTGCTCAGCTTTCTCTGTAGTCTAACTCTCACATCCATACCTGACTACTGGAAAAACCATAGCCTTGACTAGAGGCACCTTTATTGACAAAGTAATGTCTCTACTTTTTAATATGCTGTCTAAGTAGGAAATATAACTTTCCTTCCAAGGAGTAAGTGTCTTTTAACTTCATGGCTGCAGTCACCAGCTGCAGTGATTTTGGAGCCCAGAAAAATAAAGTCAGCCACTGTTTCCATTGTTTCCCCATCTATCTGCCATGAAGTGATGGAACCATGATCTTAGTTTTCTGAATGTTGAGCTTTAAGCCAACTTTTTCACTCTCCTCTTTCACTTTCATCAAGAGGCTCTTTAGTTCTTCACTTTCTGCCATAAGGGTGGTGAGCATCTGCATATCTGAGGTTATTGATATTTCTCCTGGCAATCTTGATTCCAACTTGTGCTTCATCTAACCCAGTGTCTCTCTGCATATAAGTTAAATAAACAGGGTGACAATATACAGCCTTGACGTACTCCTTTTCCTATTTGGAACCAGTCTGCTGTTTCATGTCCAGTTCTAGCTGTTGCTTCCTGACCTGCATACAGGTTTCTTAAGAGGCAGATCAGGTGGTCTGGTATTCCCATCTCTTTCAGAATTTTCCACAGTTTATTGTGATCCACACAGTCGAAGGCTTTGGCATAGTCAATAAAACAGAAATAGATGTTTTTCTGGAACTCTCTTGCTTTTTCGATGATCCAGCGGATGTTGGCAATTTGATCTCTGGTTCCTCTGCCTTTTCTAAAACCAGCTTGAACATCTGGAAGTTCACAGTTCACATATTGCCGAAGCCTGGCTTGGAGAATTTTGAGCATTACTTTACTAGCGTGTGAGATGAGTGCAATTGTGCGGTAGTTTGAGTATTCTTTGGCATTGCCTTTCTTTGGGCTTGGAATGAAAACTGACCTTTTCCAGTCCTGTGGCCACTGCTGAGTTTTCCAAATTTGCTGGCATATTGAGTGCAGCACTTCAGCAGCATCATCTTTTAGGATTTGAAATAGCTCAGCTGGAATTCCATCACCTCTACTAGCTTCGTTTGTAGTGATACTTCCTAAGGCCCACTTGACTTCACATTCCAGGATGTCTGGCTCTAGGTGAGTGATCACACTATCATGATTATCTGGGTCATGAAGCTCTTTTTTGTACAGTTCTTCTGTGTATTCTTGCCACCTCTTCTCAATATCTTCTGCTTCTGTTAGCTCCATACCATTTCTGTCCTTTGTTGAGCCCATCTTTGCATGAAATGTTCCCTTGGTATCTCTAATTTTCTTGAAGAGATCTCTAGTCTTTCCTATTCTATTGCTTTCCTCTATTTCTTTGCATTGATCGCTGAGGAAGGCTTTCTTATCTCTCCTTGCTATTCTTTGGAACTCTGCATTCGAATGGGTATATCTTTCCTTTTCTCCTTTGCTTTTCACTTTGCTTTTTTTCACAGCTATTTGTAAGGCCTCCTCAGCCATTTTGCTTTTTTGCATTTCTTTTTCTTGGGGATGGTCTTGATCCCTGTCTCCTGTACAGTGTCATGAATCTCCATCCATAGTTCATCAGGCACTCTTTCTATCAGAACTAGTCCCTTAAATCTATTTCTAACTTCCACTGTATAATCATAAGGGATTTGATTTAGGTCATACCTGAATGGTCTAGTGGTTTTCCCCAAGTGTTATTAGGCAAGACATTTTCCTGTTTATGCCATAGTTTCCTATTCTGTTGAATGAGGCAGTTATATTAGTTTTATCTCTAAGGACCTAAAAGTGTCAACTTTATACTTTTCTAAGTTCTGTAGAGACAGTTTCTATAGCTCATTAATTTGGGTCTTCCCATAACTCTAGCACAGTACTCAGTTAATACTTCTTCATGGCATTTACATGGTTTCTTTCTTGTTTTCTTTTGTAGCTCCTGGTTGTTCCCTTCATATTTGCCAAATCATTATCTTTCCCTGAAGTAGTGCAAAGAGCAAGAAATGTGAACACACCAAGGAAGATCAACATGCCTGCAATGCTAGCATTTTAGAATAGCAGAATGAAGTAAGTTGTTGTTGGTGTAATCCTATGAGCATTAGTTTAGAGCTAATGTCTGTTTGATGGAGGTTTGTGTGGGATGATGTATAGTGATCCATGGTGGAAGAGGTGCTGAATGTGAGATGGGAGGATGATCAGTAACCTATATTAACAGTTGGTTTCACTAAAGCAACTCAAAAGATAATATAGTCTGTGTACCAGTTGTGTCATAGGGTAATTTAGTTTCACCTTGTCTGTTTATCTTTTCTACATAGATCATTTGCCACACTTAGAGGCCTAAACACATAGAAACTTAAGCCAAAAACGTTTTTGTTTTTTGCTGAAAGGCTGGCCTCTCACTCTTGTGAGCGAATCTGCAGTTCGGATATAATATTAAAGAAAACCTAGTCCCTGAAGCAGCCACTATAATCATCAAAAGTATGACGATTTTATAAAGGAATGGGGAAAAGTGAAGATATAAAATGAGAGAACTAACTAGGCGCTCTCTAAAGGCCCTTTACTATGTATAATGTTCACTTATGTGTGGCAACTTATTTGGCTCTCCGGGAACTCTTGGGAAAGTTGTAGCAGAATGTTGAGGCACATGAGATAATATGAGATAGGAGGTGAGATGAGATGTGAGATTAATGTAAACTGCCACTCATCACGTGAACAACCTTTTGGCAATTTAGAGTCTGATTAGACTTGTCTATTTGTGAAGCTAAAATGAAATCATGTATGTAAAGTGCTTAGTACACTGCCTAGTACATGATAGGTAAAAGGTAACCTAAGAAGTTTCATAAGTTCAACTGACACAATACAAGTGACCACTGATACCATCTAGTAGCACAGAGTTGGTGTGGTTTGATTCTATGTAAAAAATTCCCAAAGTAAAAGTTTGTAAGTAGAAGAGTATCTGTGTTGGTGGTAATTGTTGTTATTATAATTATTATTGTTAGTAGTAATATAAATAATATTGACACTAATAACAGATTATTGCAATTATTAATGCACTTTTTTGTTTTCTTCTCTTTGTGATGCTTCTTGTGCCTGTCATGCTCATCACTGTAGTTTGTCTCTTCTGTTTCTTACCCTCTTCCATGTCTGCCTTTGCTTATCTTTTAAACTCATAAGTGTGTATTTGTTTGTTTGTCTGTTTCTTCTTTGAATGTCTTTGGTCTTTCTTGTCTAAAGTATGTCTTACCCATTTCCATGATTCTCTTGCTAGTTTCTTCTCTGTATATCTTTGTCTCATTTACTTTTTTGTACCCAGGAGTGGTTTGTGTCTTGTCTTAAATGTCTCTCTCTAGTTTTCTTCATTTTGTTACTGATTCTCCTTGCTCTGCTAGATCTAGCTCTTCTTTCACCGTTCTCTGTGAGCCTCTTGAGTTATGTGTGCCTTTTGCTCATTTCTTGCTATGCCTGCCTCTCTTCTTTTTCTCTTTGTGAACTCTGTCACCCGTTCCCCTTGTTGGCTTGACATTTCACCTTTTCTGATACTGGCTACCCTTCTGCTGTTTCTACTCTTTATCTTGCATATTTCTCTTTTCTACATATTCTTTGTGCCTTTCTTGGGCTATTTTCTCTTTTTTTCCTCATGCTTTGTGTGCCCCAGTGTCTCTTTGTTCTTTGTGATTTTCAATTTCAGCATTCATCTCTGTTCTCTTGGTTCTTCTCTCCTTTTGCCTTTCTATTCACTTTTGAGTATTTCTTGAGTCTATGTCTCCCCCTCTTTGATTTCATGCAATTCTCTCTCCTGGCATATTTTTTCATGCGTGTTTGTGTGTGTGCTCTTTTGTGTGTTTGTAAAGGCGCCTCCTAACCCCTTCCAGTAGGTGCAGAGTGTCAGCTATCAAAATAAGCATTGCAGAGCTGTTCGTTATGCCAGGCCGCCCTGTGAGATGATCCAAAACCAACAGAAGGTCCAAGGGTCTAGACTGGAGTTGGATAGAAGACTCAAGTCTCCGTGAGACAGAAGGCCAAAGACCTAGGATGGGATTAAAAAACCTTGTCTTGAAGACCTGTGACCCAAAAGATGGAAGTGCCCTAGCACACACAAAGACCCAGGACTCAAACCTATCTATATAAGACAGAAGGCCCAAGAGAGACAGATATTTCAAGACTAAATTAGATGGGAAACTGGAGGTTCGTGACAGAGATACCAGGAAAGAAAGAAGCCCCAGGACCAAAGGAAATTCCAAGATGAGACTCTTAAACCCCAGCTGTTTCTATTGCTCTTTTCCCTACTCTTGGACATTTTCAGTTCTCCCTTCCTTCTCATGTCTCCATTTATATCTACTTCTTTTGAGATTTCCTTTTGATGTTACCTTTAAAAAAAAAAAACGTATCTTTAGATCAGTAATATTATGCTTTGGCCTGTTTTTATTACAGTTTTGAACCATTTATTAAGTTTTTGAAGTTTTAAACTTCCATTTCTCTTCACCTCCTCTCCACTTGAGAGGGACACATAGCTGACATTATATTTCAGTCCCCTCTTTCCTCAGAAGCTCTAGGCTGATGAGAGAAGGAAAGTATCAGGTTCAGTTATTGAGGGGAAAGAAAGTGCCAAGCTATCTAGAGAAAATGTGAAGAGATGCTCCACAGGCCAATGAGAAGAATTAGACAAGAAATACACAGATGTGCCAGTTTGCTGAGAAGTGCCAGCCAGCAACATCTTACTTATTTGAGCTTGGGTGAGCAGGATACCTGAGGTTTGGGATTCTTACTGTTGGTTATGAAGGAGGATTGGGCCTAACACATAGTGAGGCCCCAAGGAAGGAGCATGAACTCCCTGCTCATAGTAGTGGCCTAATAATGTGGTAAGCTGCATAAGTTTTATCCCTCGGTTTAATACCTACCTCTAGGCTTAAAGGTGAGAAAATCTGGGAATATTTAGCAGGTTTAATCCTTTCATTAATTTTTTTCCTCTTACCATAAGGAAAGATAATTTTAGTGATAATATATATGAAAGCACTGTAAAACACAGAAAAAAAGCAAGACTTTCTCATTAATAATGTATTGGCACTCATGCACAGCTAACATTTGAAAATGCGTTGTCAGTTGTGAAGCATTATGTAAATCAAGGGTTATCACACCCTTTTTGTAAAGGATCAGATGGCAATTATTTTATACTTTGCAAGCCATATGGTCTCTCTCTGCTTTTTTTTATTTTTAAAGTGAATATGGTCTGTGGGCCACAGTTTATCACCCCTGGTGTAATTGCCAGGGACTGTGTGCTGAATAATATTAATTTCTTTCTTTGTGCCTGTCCCTGTATGCATTAAGGATGCAATGATTACTTATGGTCATATCCAGGTGATATGAAGAAAAATATATGAATGTGACTTATAAACTATTATGCACTTTAAAAGCTTGTCACAATTTTCAGAGTTGATGAATGAACATTGATTACATGGTATATACATTTCTAGGCACTGTATATACAAAGAACAAAAGCGTGAATAAAGGGCTTTCTCAAAAGTATGTAATACTGTACAGATATTAGGAATTAAGTCTATGATAAATGAGTAATTCATGTATTTGTGGCCATTGTGTTTCTGTGGCTCTGGTGATTCTGAGTACAGATGTAGTATTCCAAGTCACAGAAAAGAAAACATTGTTCAGTCGCTAAGTCGTGTCTGACGCTTTGTGACCCCATGAACTGCAGCATGCCAGGCTTCCAAACCCTTAAACTATAAAGCATACTGCAAACACAAGGGATTTAAGCTATTATGATTACTTATAATGTGCCAGATAACATCCTGGGCACTACAGATGTCAAAGGAAAAGAATATTCTTATTATAGAATAATTAAAAATTTTAGATAGGCCGTACATTTTAAAGTGCTTTGTACTAAAGCACTGTATAAATACCAATGGGCTATATGTTTATGAATGAATGAATAAGTATTAATTTCCTTATATATGCCAGCTATTGTTTCAGGTACTGTGAAATCTAAGACAATGCTCCCAAGTGATAAGAGGGATGTTTATGTCCTATACTACTTATATATAAAGAATTAGATATTACTTATTTTAATCAATAAAGACTTTACTGGTGATGTTGAACTAAATTATTACCAGTATATTTCCCAAGGTAATAGGAAAATGTAATGAATGAAATTGAGCTTTCTAACTATAAAATGCTACATAAATATAAAACATTAGGTGTTTTCTCTGTGAACAAAACTTAGGTTGAGACAGACATTTGTTTGTGTGTGTTAGTCGTTCAATCATGTCTGACTCTTGCGACCCCATGGACTGTAACCCACCAGACTCCTCTCTCTGTGGATTTCTCCACACAAGAAAACTGAAGTGGGTTGTCATTCCCTTCTCCAGGGGATATTCTTGACCCAGAAACTGAACTCAGGTCTCCTGCACTGCAGGCAGATTCTTTACCATCTGAGCCACAGGTTCTCATTGTGTGTTTGACCCACTATGAGAAAGGCAGTATAAAATTCTCAGTATACAAACTGAGAGTTTAAATACTTGGTAAATGAATGGGTCATTAATATTAGTTGCCTACTATGTGAACTCACTGTTATAGGCACTAAAGAGACACACAAATTTATCATTTTATTGTGCCTACAGTTGAGAATAGGCAATAACATACGTTAGTATTTTGTGAACTCTAAGAGTACCATATAAGTGTAACTATTGATTTCCTCAGTTGGTATGCCTAATACTAGGCTTGCAAAATTGTATCATAGCTATTATACGATGAAAAAAGTCAGAAAAAATTTGAGCAAGGATTGTTAATTACTGAACACTTCAAATATGATACATAAAGGACTAAATGTCTGATGAATGCAAGCCTGGATGATAATTATGTGCCAGTCTCCTTGATAAGCATAAGAGATAAGAAGATAATCCATCTTTACTGTGTTCTGGGCAGCAGAAGGTAATATATAAAATCAATTTGTAGGTCTTAAACTGGCATACATATATAAGCCATATCTGCTGAATGAACATTGATTACTTACTCTCTCTTATTCCAAGAGATAGCAACTAGGGATGCAAAAATTCATTGCCATTATTGTTGAACCTGTAACAGAGATCTGTATAAATTTTACAAAGCTTACTGTTCTATACAGATCTAAAGAATTAACTGTTGGCTTAATGAATGGTTACTGATTACTTTCTATCTATAAAGCTCAAAACTGTGTATGCTCTAGGATATAAAAATGACTCTCCTTATCAGATGCTGTAAATAACATGAGTGGGAATCCAGAATAAAAATTACTTAACCATTGCTCAGCTTATTTGATGATAAAAACATGGGCAGAATGGAATTGTGCAAGGCAGTATGCTGAATGCTGAGCTAGGTGGAAAGATAAAATCCAGACCAGAAGGCCACTTGCTCCCTGGCTTGACTAAAGGAATGGAATTTTTTTGTTTCTTTGTTTAAAGAGCAAGATGTTGTCATTCTCCATTGGTCTTTTAAATGCTGAATGCTGAAGATGGAGGTGAATTCAATCCACTCTGGCCTGGCATAGAGAAATTGAAAGAGTAAAAAATGGTTCAGGTTGGCTTTTAGATTAATTTGATGAACAGCATCTTTTATGTAAAATATATCATTCTAGGTCCTGAGCATAAGAGATATGAAATGGGCCTAGTCTAAAGGGCTTTAGATAGATCAAAGATTATAACTGAAGATCCAAAAACATCTTTGAGTTTTAAGTAAATATTTGAGTTCCCGTTCCCTAGATCCTATTCCTGTTCCTTGAATTCTTGTTCCTATTTTCTTGGTGAAGTCTGGTCCAGAAAACCTATTGACTTGCCTTGGAAATTTAAAAAATAGAAAAACAATATGGTTCTTTCAATGTAAAATGAAGATATATTTCTTGGCTCTAGAAAGTATCAATGTCATGTGCTCATTGACCTAGATTGAAGCCAGAAGATTAATAAAAGGCCTCAGAGTTTGTCCTTTAATTCATTAATATTCTGTTTTTATTATAGTTAAATGGGTAAGATGACAATCAAGATTATTATGGCATGGAATCAGGAAGACAATAAAAAAGATTCTTCCTAGATTTTCCATATTTTGTAAATTATTCACTTGAATGAAGTACTGTTCTTAAGTGCTGAGGAGAATGAAGAGATTTACAAGACCTAGACCAAAATATACTTTAATTTCACTAGTACATGGAGGACACACAAGAACAAATTTAATAGGAGATTGCAATTCTTTCATTAGTTGGAAAAACTAAAGTAGCTGTGATATTAAGATACTGAGATGGAATGATTAAACAGATGACTTTCTCTTTGGCATGTTTTGTAGAGAAGGAATAAAAAAGCTTTTCAGTTATTCATACAAGCATTGAAGAAGGTGATGCTAAATGAAATAGATCTGGTAAAAAAGAAATTGTCTTGGAGATGCAGTTAAAAAAAAAAAAAACAAGAAATGGAGTGAAACTTCATTGAATGAGTGTCTATTTCAAGGCATTGTGCTAATTCCTAGACAGAAAACAAAAAAGATCTTGACTGAAAGACACTTACTTGACTTGGAAACTGGTATATAAGAGAAGAGGTTATTGTTAATTTTTTAAATTTATTCATTCATTCTACAAGTATGTTTGAGTGCCTATTGTATATAAGCTCCTTAGCTGGGTTCTAGCTAGGTTCTCTAGCTAACCCCCAGAAAGAGACATGAGAAAATGAATGCCTTCCCAGAGAACTTAAAATTTGCCTTTTGGCCTATTTTCTGATCAGGGCTAAACGGCTTACTTCCTCAATAATATTGTGTGGTTTAATTCCTACTCCATCTTAAACCACTCTGGCCACTACAATAAGCAGGGGTTTTTACTGAACTGCTCCTTAAATTGCAGGATCCTTCCTTATAATAAAACACTTCAGTTTTCCTAACCCATCCCTCATGAAAAATGGTTGTGATCATAGTGAGCCGAAAGAGGGATGAGAAGCAACTGATTCCCAAACTTCAGTCTCATTGGTACCAACCTTGAAGAACCACTCATACTCAAATCACAATTGGTTTTGAAACACACTTACAGTTTTGTCTATGACAAATATACACTGCCTAAGTCTTTTTTAAAAACAATCCTCTGATATTACTTAGCAAGTTTGGAGATGGAGACATGATTTGTGTTTTGCAACAACAGCTTCTCAACTTACAATTTAGAAATCTTTTCCTTTTCACCATCAAAACCTGCTTAAGATAAGACTTGAAAATAGCCTAACAATTTTACTATGCTTAAGCCTTAAGAATAATAGAAATTGAAAGTATTTGGCAAATGTTGGAGGGGAAAAAAAATCTACATATAGGCCCAAATGGGCTTTGGCCTTTTCTCTTTTTAAATCACTCACAGAGGGTGGGATAGGAGGAAGAGTGAAAGAAAAGGTCAAGCCTGATTCTAAAAAGAGTTGGTCTTAAAAGTATTGCTACCTCCAGATCTAACTTGGGGATTGCTGTTCTTAGTGTAATTCAATTTTAAAAACTGGTCACTGTTAAGATGAGGACAAAGTCCTTTGTCCATCAGTTAAGCCTGGGGTTATATAATTATGGAATTTATTAAATCTATGTGACCTCTCCATCATAAGGTAGTCTTAAAGCTAAAGTCGGTCCACTACGTAGAAAGAGGACTTTATCGTTCACTATAATTCATACACGCTTTCAAAGCATCTACACCTTAAAGTTTACATGGCAAGACAACAATACCATCTGTAAAAATAGAAGGAAATAGAAGAATGGCAGGAGATAGTTGCTGGAGGGAGCGAATTTGAATGGGATTTGGGGTAATGTTTGTAGTTTTTGCTTTGTATATTTTTATTTAAGTGTAAGGTGTATCTGATATTAATAATGTTTGGTGTTTAATATGTACTATTAGCTGGACTCAGTAACTCCCCTTTCTCCAGGTAGGGATGAGAGATGCATTATTGGAAAGGAGAAAGTAACAGTCTTCATTTCACAGTTTCTGGCATCCCAAGGCCACACTACTGATAAACAAGAATAATAGAACATTCTGTCATCTGATTTTTGTGGCATAAATGAAGTTGTGAACAATTTTTTTTTTCTTAAGAAAAAGAAACAGCTTTACATCTACCCTTTTACCTTAAAAGGATCTATGCCAAAATGCTCTGATGAATGGAAGACACACATGGACTTGTGAACTGATGTGAAACACATAATATCTGAGCCTTGGTTGTTGTGAAGACTGAAAAGTCTTGTTCAGTTCGGATAACCACCAAAAAGGCAACCTAAAGCTGTCTATATGTCACAACTGAGACAAATTGGGGAGTTTGTTGTTTAATGTCAAATAAAAATGTACTGTTTTTAAAGCTTTGTTTTTGATGCTAAAACAAGTTCTACCTCACTGTCCTTTCCTAACCACACTAGTTACCTCAGTTTTTAAAAAAGGTTATCTTAACCACCCAGCTTGGGTAAGTGATTTGAGGTCTCATTTTTCCCCCCTAGCTTCAGTTGCTTTGGTTAGAAATGCTGAGCAGCACATACCCAATTTTAAAGAAGTGTGAAGCAAAAAAATTATTGAAGAACAAAGGTGGGATAGGAATAGGGCATAGAAAATTTAAGGCTGTGGAAAGTAGGATATATCCAGGAAGGTAATCACTGTAATGAAAGTAACAGGTCCAATCTTTGAGTAGCTGAAGGGATCTTTGATGTTCTTAAAATTAAATACCCAAATGTTAGATTGGTGACTTCATAAGCACATGACCCCATGCAGTGTTTATAGGCAAGAGTTTCTACTTCTTTGTTGGCATCTTATGCCATTCTTAATTTGGCTAGAGACAGTGCTCAGCTCCCTCTTACAAATGTCAATTACCACAATTTTTCCCCCATCAAAGGTTTTTTTTTTTTTTTTTTTTCCCCAGTTTTTTTTTTTTTAAACATGTCCATCTTTGGAATATGACTTGCTAGAGTAATGGCCAGTGTAGAGGAAATAAACCTGTAATGGAAGTCACAGAAGAGGCCGCAGGATTTAAGGTAGCATGGCACAGAAGGAATCTTATCAGGCAGGGGCTCTCATATCCTAGAGTTACAAATGTTAATCTGGTGGGGAGGACAGTCTGCACATTACCTGATGGGCTGATTGATCTGATACCAATGCCCTTTAGTTGCTTCTATGATCCTTGCCTATATTCCAGTCCTTTGTCATCTTAGTGTTTGTATCTATTCTGTCAAGTGCTCTCTATTTCCTAATGTCTCTGAAACATCACATTCTCACTTTTATTAAATTAGTCTGGGATGTGATTTTCAAGGTACTGCTACTGCTAAGTCGCTTCAGTCATGTCTGACTCTGTGTGACCCCATAGACGGCAGCCCACCAGGCTCCCCCGTCCCTGGGATTCTCCAGGCAAGAACACTGGAATGGGTTGCCATTTCCTTCTCCAATGCGTGAAAGTGAAAGTGAAGTCGCTCAGTCGTGTCCGACTCTTGGTGACCCCACGGACTGCAGCCTACCAGGCTCCTCTGCCCATAGGATTTTCCAAGCAAGATTACTGGAGTGGGGTACCATTGCCTTCTCAAGCCTGTACCTCCCTTTATTGGTAGCTGATGTCTGATGTTCCATTATCTGGAGTTGAGTTTCTGATTCTTTAATATATGATAAAGCAGGGACAGTTTTTATTTTTTTATCTGCACAGAAACAACAGTGCCTTGCCCATACGAGATGCTCAACAAATACCTGTTGAATTATACTTAAACTTTAGGACCCTCTAGGAGAGTAAACATGACATTCTACACCTAACGCAAGTACAACTAATAACATCTCTCCTAATCCATAGCAGATGGTATTAAAAGAATCCTAATACTCCTTCTATGCCTAGTCCCAGGAGACTGATGGTTGCCCATCAAAATATATTCTCCCCTTGTTTATCATGTGGCTGCTAAGCTAGACTACATTTCCCCCCTTCCTTTGTAGTTGTGTGTTGCCAGATGATTATAACCAATGAAAAGTGAATGAGAATGATAGGTGCCATTTATGGGCCTGGTTTAGGGTATGTTCCCCTCTACCTTTTCACCACCTACAAACTAGACAATGGCTATCCACCTTCAACCTTTTAGATGACAAATCATTCCTTATGAGATGGAAGTACAATGACTTGAGAAAAAAGGAAGTTGCCCTTCTGCTCTGAACTTTTTAAATTGAGATGGTCATGTCTCAATGACAGGAAATAATATTTATTTAAACATTGAATTGTTGATTTCCATTCTTACAGTAGTCTATTCTTTTCTCCATAACTCAAAACACCTGGATGCAGCACCACAATCCTTTATACAGCATTTCATATAATTGCTACTAGTAATAAACTTTCAGTTATGACCTCAAAAAAGTTTCTCTTTTGTTCCTCACCCGACTGTCTTTAAGATATGTAAGATTTTAGTTGTGCTGTTGAAGCCTACTACTAAGTTTTCCACTTTGTTTCCCAAAAAATTAGTAATGTCAGAACTCAGCTATGGTAACTTTTACACGTTATATAGATCTACCACCAAGTTGTTGTCCATGATATGCAAAGGGGAAGCAAATGGTTTTAAGTTCATCAAGCCATAGACTTGGTACTGCTTAACATAATTAAGCCTTCCAAATGTCTTCAGTAAGTCCATAATTAAAACAGTCAGATGGATCCTCACCTTCAAATAAACAAAGCCAAAAGGGAAAAGGAGGCTGAGTAGTACCTTTAAGAAATGTTTATTTAATCCTTACTAAATGTTAGTGTTAGGCACTGGTGAATAAAACTTTAATAGACATTGTCCCTGACCAAAGGTAACTTAAAATCTATTAGAGGAGACCAGACAAGAGCCAAGGAAATCTAAACATACTTATACATTGTGATAAGAACATTAATAAGAAATAGGATGCAGTGATAAGTGAGAGGGGCATATTTACTTTAGAAAGGGTGGTTAAGAGAAGGAATATATGAAAAGGTCATACTTAAAGACAAACTTCAGGATAAGGAAATCAATCCAGCCAGCAAACTACAGGTCATGGGTCAAATCTGATCTGTTATACACACACACACACACACACACACACAGTGGCCTGAATCCTAAGAGTGGTTTGTACATCTTTAGGTAGTTAGAAGAAAAAAAATGAATATTTCGATATATATGAAGTTCAAATATCAGTGTCCGTATATAAAATTATTTTTGGATACAGCCAAAGTAATTAGTGTTGTCTATAGTTTCTTGATGTTAGAGTAGCATAGTTGAATACTTGTAACTGAAACCATATGACATAAGTTTAAAATAATTGCTATTTGGCTTTTTACAAAGAATGCTTGCCAACCCCTGGGCTAGACTATAGAAAGTAAGAAGGATAATGGCATGAGATACAGTTGGAAAGGTAAGAAAGAACAAGATCATGCAAGACCTTATATGAAAGAGACAGAGGAGATGAGTAAATTAGTTTGAAATGTATTAATTAAAACTTGCTGTACTATGTGAAACCACTGAAAGTTAGGAAGCAAAGGAGTATCTACATTTTAGGAAGATTATTATGACATTTGATTTTCAATCATAATGTAGAAGATAGTAAAAAGCCATCAGGCCCATTGTAACAACTATAGAAAACCTAAGCAAATAAAACACAGACATCGGGAATTTCTAGATTCCACATAAAGACATAGCAGGCTGGAAAAGAAATTACTCCCACAATAACAATAAAAAAGCCAGATAAACTATAAAATCATAACTTGAATTCATTAGACAGCTGAGATCACAGGGCAAACAATTAGCCTGAATTTTTAGGAAAGATGTGTGCATTCAGGAGAGAACATGAGCTCTGGCTGACCTCTGCCAATGGAAAGAAAATGAGACATCCCTATAAGCAGGTTATAGGAATTTGACTAAAAGTTTCAACGAATTTCTAAAGGTCAAATGTGGGTAAGTATGAAACTATAGACCCCCTGGGAGCCACAGACAGAAGGTAAATTCATAACCTTGTAGGTTCTTTCCTGTAGACTTCTTTGAGAGCTAATGAGAATAATTAGGGAATGGAAAAGGGAGTGAAAATAACCACCCTTGGGAAAAGACTGGAAGAGAGTAGCAGACATGTTTATGTGAAAGGTATGAAGCCCCACCAAAACCATTCCCAATAAGAAAGAAAAGTCTTTGTGACTCTAAGAAAGGAGAGTAAACTATTGCTCTTAGGTGACCCAAAACAACTGCAGAAAGAAAAATCTTCTACTCCTGAAGAGGGCCAAGAAATGCTCCTAGGACCAAAGCACTAGAGATTTTCCCTACCACTGGAGATTACCATGAAGGTTCACTTCAGTTCATTCGTTCAGCTGTGTCCGGCTCTTTGCGACCCCATGAATCGCAGCATGCCAGGCCTCCCTGTCCATCACCAACTCCCAGAGTTCACTCAGACTCACGTCCACCGAGTCAGTGATGCCATCCAGCCATCTCATCCTCTGTCGTCCCCCTTCTCCTCCTGCCCCCAATCCCTCCCAGCATCAGAGTCTTTTCCAATGAGTCAACTCTTCGCATGAGGTGGCCAAAGGACTGGAGTTTCAGCTTTAGCATCAGTCCTTCCAAAGAAATCCCAGGGCTGATCTCCTTCAGAATGGACTGGTTGGATCTCCTTGCAGTCCAAGGGACTCTCAAGAGTCTTCTCCAACACCACAGTTCAAAAGCATCAATTCTTTGGTGCCCAGCTCTTCACAGTCCAACTCTCACATCCATACATGACCACAGGAAAAACCATAGCCTTGACTAGACGAACCTTTGTTGGCAAAGTAATGTCTCTGCTTTTCAATATGCTATCTAGGTTGGTCATAACTTTTCTTCCAAGGAGTAAGTGTCTTTTAATTTCATGGCTGCAATCACCATCTGCCGTGATTTTGGAGCCCCCCAAAATAAAGTCTGACACTGTTTCCCCATCTATTTGCCATGAAGTGATGGGACCAGATGCCATGATCTTCGTTTTCTGAATGTTGAGCTTTAAGCCAACATTTTCACTCTCCTCTTTCACTTTCATCAAGAGGCTTTTTAGTTCCTCTTCACTTTCTGCCATAAGGGTGGTGTCATCTGCATGTCTGAGGTTATTGATATTTGTCCTGGCAATCTTGATTCCAGCTTGTGCTTCCTCCAGCCCAGTGTTTCTCATGATGTATTCTGCATATAAGTTGAATAAGCAGGGTGACAGTATATAGCCTTGATGTACTCCTTTTCCTATTTGGAACCAGTCTGTTGTTCCATGTCCAGTTCTAACTGTTGCTTCCTGACCTGCATATAGGTTTCTCAAGAGGCAGGTCAGGTGGTCTGGTATTCCCATCTCTTTCAGAATTTTCTACAGTTTCTTGTGGTCCACACAGTCAAAGGCTTTGGCATAGTCAATAAAGCAGAAATAGATGTTTTTCTGGAACTCTCTTGCTTTTTCCATGATCCAGTGGATGTTGGCAATTTGATCTCTGGTTCCTCTGCCTTTTCTAAAACCAGCTTGAACATCTGGAAGTTCACAGTTCACATATTGCTGAAGCCTGGCTTGGAGAATTTTGAGCATTACTTTACTAGAGTGTGAGATGAGTGCTATTGTGCGGTAGTTTGAGCATTCTTTGGCATTGCCTTTCTCTGGGCTTGGAATGAAAACTGACCTTTTCCAGTCCTGTGGCCACTGCTGAGTTTTCCAAATTTGCTGGCATATTGAATGCAACACTTTCACAGCATCATCTTTCAGGATTTGAAATAGCTCAACTGGAATTCCATCACCTCCACTAGCTTTGTTTGTAGTGATGCTTTCTAAGGCCCACTTGACTTCACATTCCAAGATGTCTGGCTCTAGGTGACTGATCACACCATCGTGATTATCTTGGTCGTGAAGATCTTTTTTGTACAGTTCTTCTGTGTATTCTTGCCATCTCTTCTTAATATCTTCTGCTTGTTAGGTCCATACCATTTCTGTCCTTTATCGAGCCCATCTTTGCATGAAATGTCCCCTTGATATCTCTATTTTCTTGAAGAGATCTCTGGTCTTTCCCATTCTGTTGTTTTCCTCTATTTCTTTGCATTGATCGTTGAGGAAGGCTTTCTTATCTCTTCTTGCTATTCTTTGGAACTCTGCATTCAGATATTTATATCTTTCCTTTTCTCCTTTGCTTTTGACTACTCTTCTTTTCACAGCTATTTGTAAGGCCTCCCCAGACAGCCGTTTTGCTTTTTTGCATTTCTTTTCCATGGGGATGGTCTTGATCCCTGTCTCCTGTACAATGTCACGAACCTCCATCCACAGTTCATCAGGCACTCTATCTATCCGATCTAGTCCCTTAAATCTATTTCTCACTTCCACTGTATAATGATAAGGGATTAGGTTATACCTGACTGGTCTATTGGTTTTCCCTACTTTCTTCAATTTAAGTCTGAATTTGGCAATAAGGAGTTCATGAACCGAGCCACAGTCAGATCCTGGTCTTGTTTTTGTTGACTGTATAGAGCTTCTCCATCTCTATGAAGGTACTACCTTTAAAAAAAAGGAAATAGTATCTGTTAATGGTAAAGCTATGGTTGAATGAGAAAAATGGAAACTTTCTCACTCCCCACCCTCAAGCAGATAAGAAACACTGAACAGCAAGAAACTGCAATCTACAATGGTAGAAGGGCAAGAAATCTCACATATGGAAAGGAACACTTAGGGAAGGCCTTAAAGCCTTCTCTTAAAGCATTCAAGCTTTAAAGGAGTAGGAGCACTGAGAGAAATCTGGTAAACCACCACCCTAGGAACAATGTGATGCTAGAAAAATTCGCAACTGATGGTGAACTGAAGGTGATTAAAACAATAACAAAACCAATTCAACTCCCAATTAAATTGAGTCAACATGTACTAAAGTCCTAACAGAAGGGTCATGCCAGTTTCTAGATAACCTTTACTTCTATCTCTATTGTTCTATATACTATATACAGCAGTCAATTTAAATTGCAACATGTAGGGGAAAAAAGCAAGAGAAAGGACTCAAGAGAGAAGTCTCTCAACAGAATCTGAGTCAGAGACTGCCCAGAATCTAAAAAGTACTAAAATTAACATGTTAAAGGGTCTGATGGAAAAGGAAGTCAGCATGAACAAAAGGAGAATTTTAGGAGACAGTTGAAAATCATCAGAAAGTTTCTAATAATGCTAGAAACAAAGATGGAAACAGAGATGAAAAATGCCTTTTTAAAATATAATTTTATTTATTTATCTTTGACTGTGTTGGGTCTTCGTAGCTGCGTGGGCTTTTCTCTAGTTGTGGTGAGTGCGGGCTACTCTCTAGTTGCAGTGCACAGGCGTCTCATTTGTGGTGACTTCTCTTATTGCAGAGCACAGGCTCTAGGGCACATGCGCTTCAGTAATTTTGGAATGTAGGCTCAATAGTTGTGACTCCTGGGCTGTAGACCACAGGCTCAATAGTTATGGTTCAGGAGCTTAGTTGCTCTGCAGCATGTGGGATCCTCCTGGAACACGGATCTAACCTGTGTCTCCTGCATTGGCAGATGTGTTCTTTACCACTGAGCCACCAGGGAAGCCCTGAAGAATGCTTTTTTATGAGCTCATAAATATACTAGACAAAGGCAAAAAGAAAAAAAAATCAGTGAACTTTAACATAGGTAAGCAGAAAATTACAAAAGCTGAAACAGAAAAAGAAAATGCAACAGTAACAATAAAATCCCCAGAAACATGCACTTAAGAATTGTGGAACAAAGTAAAACCATCTAACATATGGTCAAATTCTTTTCTCTAAAGAATGAAATACACTAACCCACTAAACCAAAAAATAAAAACAGAAACCAAACAAAATAACCCCCCTAATACCCCAAGCAGGATTTAAAAAAAAATCTGGACATATTATATTCAAATTGTTGAAAGTCAAAGGTTAAGAATATTTGAAGGCATTCAGGAAGAAAGTGCAATTGTATACAGAAGAACAAGAGAATTATAGCAGACATATCAGACATCTTTCAGGTCAGAAAACAGTGGAGAAGAATTTTTAAAGCACCAAAAGAAAAAAAAGTGTCAGACCAAATTTTTCCACACAATGAAACTATCTTTCAAAAGTGATAAAGAAATCTAAAAAATAGTTTGAGAAAATCCACTACTACAAAAACTACACACAAGAAACATTAAATGAATTTTTTTTTCATGAAAAAGGGCTAAGATACCAAACAGAGCCCTGAATCTTTTTAATATAGAGAGAAAATAAGATCTCCACAAATGGATAGAGTGTAGGCAAATTTTAAAAGTATTTTTACTCATTTTATCGCAATTCCAGAAAATTGACAGCAATGATATCATTTCAGAACAGTCTTCATGAACATTTTACTAGCCATCCTAACAAGGGCAGTGAGGTGAGAAGAACAAAAAGAATACATAGTAAAGGGAAAAAATGAAAATGATTTCTATGTTCATATGACATGGATCTTAATGTGGAAATTCCCATAGAGATTACACAGATCTATTAGCTCTAATAAGAAAATGTGTCAAGATAATAGGATACAAGATTCACATATAAAAATCAAGTTTATGTAATAAACAAACTGAAATGGAATAGTAGCTTAAAATATAGCTATTTTGATATAAGTCTAAGAAAATACGTGGGAGATCTGTATCTTGAAAACTAAAAAAAGTATTGATTAAAGGAAGCAAAATAAATGGAGAGGAATACAATCATTAGGAATTGGAAAAGTCAATACTGTTGAATGATGTCACATTTTTCAAAATTCAATGGAATCATGTATTATTCACTCTTGTGTAAATCTTCTTTGGTTCAACAAAAATTCTGTGAATTTTACTGACATATAGTTACATACACCCAATTGTATCCATTTAAAAGTTTAAGCTTGGGGAACATGGACATATATGCACACAAAAATTAATCCATAGTCAGAAAAAAAATCAGACCAGTGATTACTCTATCAGGGTAGTTGTGGAAATTTTAAGGGTCATTAGCAAACTTGCAAGGGTGACAGTTATGCTCTCTATCTTTATAAGGGTTCATGTTGCATCAGTATATTCATTTGTCCAAAACTTGCTGAACAGTATCATTTTGTTTTTCCTTGTTTAAACAATGACTGCAAAAAAGAACTAAAAAGACTGAATTGTACATAATAATATTAAATTAAAACACAAGGCAGAGGAACCAGAGATCAAATTGCCAACATCTGTTAGATCGTAGAAAAAACAAGAGAATTCCAGAAGAGCATGTACTTCTGCTTCATTGACTACACTAAAGCCTTTGACTGTGTGAACCACAACAAACTGGAAAATTCTTAAAAATATGGGAGTATCAGACCACCTTACCTGCCTCCTGAGAAACCTGTGTCAAGTCAAGAAGCAACAGTTAGAACTGGACATGGAGCAATGGACTGCTTCAAAATTGGGAAAGGAGTATGTTAAGGCTGTATACTGTCACCCTGCTTATTTAACTTATATGCAGAGTACATCATGTGAAATGCCAGGCTGGATGAGGCACAAGCTGGAATCAAGATTGCTAGGAGGAATATCAATAACTTCAGATATGCAGATGACACCACCCTTAATGCAGAAAGTGAAGAACTAAAGAGCCTCTTGATGAAAGTGAAAGAGGAGAGTGAAAAAGTTGGCTTAAAACTCAACCTTCAAAAAATGAAGATCATGGCATTTAGTTCCATCACTTCATGACAAATAGATGGGGAAACAATGGAAACAGTGACAGACTTTATTTTTGGGGGCTCCAAAATCACTGCAGATGGTGACTACAAACATGAAATTAAAAGACACTTGCTCCTTGGAAGAAAAGCTATGACCAACCTAGACAGCATATTAAAAAGCAGGGCAATTACTTTACCAACAATGGTCCATCTAGTCAAAGCTATGGTTTTTCCAGTAGTCGTGTATGGATGTGAGAGTTGGACTGTGAAGAGCTGGGCACCAAAGAATTGATGCTTTTGAACTGTGGTGTTGGAGAAGACTCTTGAGAGTCCTTTGGCCTGTAAGGAGATCAAACCAGTCAATTTTAAAGGAAATCAATTCTGAATATTCATTGGAAGTTCAGTTCACTTCAGTTGGTCAGCCGTGTCCAACTCTTTGTGACCCCATGGACTACAGCACGCCAGGCCTCCCTGTTCATCACCAGCTCCTGGGGTTTACTAAAACTCATGTCCATTGAGTTGGTGATGCCATCCAACCATCTCACCCTCTGTTGTCCCCCTCTCCTGCCTTCAATCTTTCCCAGCATCAGGGTCTTTTCAAATGAGTCGGTTCTTCACATCAGGTGGCCAAAGTATTGAAGTTGCAGCTTCAGGATCAGCCCTTCCAATGAACACCCAGGACTGATTTCCTTTAGAATGGACTGGTTTGATCTCCTTGCAGTCTAAGGGACTCTTGAGAGTCTTCTCCAGCACCACAGTTCAAAAGCATCAATTCTTCCTTGGTCAGCTTTCTTTATAGTCCAACTCTCACATCCATACCTGACTACTGGAAAAATTATAGCCTTGACTAGAGGCACATTTGTTGGCAAAATAATGTCTATTTTTTTACTATGCTGTCTAGGTTGGGCATAGCTTTTCTTCCAAGGAGCAAGCATATTTTAATTTCATGGCTGCAGTCACCATCTGCAGTGATTTTGGAGCCCAAAGAAATGAAGTCTGTCATTGTTTCAACTGTTTCCCCATCTTTTTGCCATGAAGTAATGGGACCAGATGCCATATTAGTTTTCTGAACGTTGAGTTTTAAGCCAACTTTTTCACTCTCCTCTTTCAACAAGAGGCTCTTTAGTTCTTCTTTGCTTTCTGCCATAAGGGTGGTGTCATCTGCATATATATGAGGGTATTGGTATTTCTCCTGGCAATCTTGATTCCAGCTTGTGCTTCATCCAGCCCAAAGTTTCTCCTGATGTATTCTGCATATAAGTTAAGTAAGCAGGATGACAATATATAGCCTTGACATACTCCTTTCCCTATTTGGAAACAGTCTGTTCTTCCATGTCCAGTTCTAACTATTGCTTCCTGACCTGCATACAGATTTCTTAAGAGACAGGTCAGGTGGTCTGGTATTCCCATCTCTTTCAGAATTTTCCACAGTTTGTTGTGATCCACACAGTCAAAGGCTTTGACATAGTCAATAAAGCAGAAGTAGATATTTTTGTGGAACTCTCTTGCTTTTTTGATGATCCAGCGGATGTTGGCAATTTGATCTCTGGTTCCTCTGCCTTTTCTAAATCCAGCTTGAACATTTGGAAGTTCATGGTTCATGTACTGTTGAAGCCTGGCTTGGAGAATTTTGAGTATTACTTTACTAGCATGTGAGATGAGTGCAATTGTGTGGTAGTTTGAGCATTCTTTGGCATTGCCTTTCTTTGGGATTGGAATGAAAAATGACCTTTTCCTGTGGCCACTGCTGAGTTTTCCAAATTTGCTGGCATATTGAGTGCAGCACTTTCACAGCATCATCTTTCAGGATTTGAAATAGCTCAACTGGAATTCCATCACCTCCACTAGCTTTGTTTGTAGTGATACTTCCTAAGGCCCACTTGACTTCACATTTCAGGATGTCTGGCTCTAGGTGAGTGTACGTGATCACAGCATCACGATTATCTGGGTCTTGAAGATCTGTTTTGTATAGTTCTTCTGTGTATTCTTGCCACCTCTTCCTAATATCTTCTGCTTCTGTCAGGTCCATACCATTTCTGTCCTTTACTGTGCCCATCTTTGCATGAAATGTTTCCTTGGTATCTCTAATTTTCTTGAAGAGATCTCTAGTCTTTCCCATTATATTGCTTTCCTCTATTTCTTTGCATTGATCACTGAGGAAAAACCTTAGAGTAGTTTTGAAGCAACCCTCAACAGCCAAGAACACCCAATGAGATGGACACACTTATACAGAGAAAAGAAAAGAGGAAAAAGAAAAATTAATAAAAGGATAAAAATAAGAGTCAAAAGAGAGGAGAGCAATCAAGCCAACAATCAAATCCCTCAGTGAAAATGGATACTAAAAATTAAGATTCTTGAAAATGCAAAATCAAAAACAAAACATCAACAACAAAATTAAAAACACAGAGTTTATTTAAAAATAAGACTTTTTTAAAGAGGAAAAAGTAGGTTATAAAAAATAAAAGTTAAAGAGGAATAAAGAACTACATTAAGACTATGTAGTGAAAAAAGGGACAATAAAGGCGGGGAGATATCTAGAGATTGGTAGTGTGAGGAATGTTCAAGTGATCCTTCTGCTTTCCTGCTCTATTCAATTCTCCTACTCAGAAAGTCCTCCAACATATGTAGGAAGGTCTCTGGACCTGTTGTGGGCAGTGTGAAGGTCAGCTCAGACTCAGATCTTTCCTTGTTCCAGCTTGTTCATGCATGCTTTGTCACTCAGTCATGTCTGACTCTTTGTGATCCCACGGTTTGTAGCATGCCAGGCTCCTCTGTCCATGGGGATTCTCCAGGCAAGAATACTGAGTGGGTACCTATCCCTTCTCCAGGGGATCTTCCCGACCCAGGAATCAAACT
Source organism: Bos indicus x Bos taurus (assembly GCF_003369695.1). NCBI lineage: Eukaryota > Metazoa > Chordata > Mammalia > Artiodactyla > Bovidae > Bos > Bos indicus x Bos taurus. Next base: position 67,140,713 of record NC_040105.1, on the reverse strand, counting down.
GGGGTCTCCTGCATTGCAGGCAGATTCTTTACCAGCTGAGCTACTAGGGAAGCCCCATTCCAGTTTCTACTTGCTCTCAAAGTCTACAGTTGCCTCTGAAGTTAAGTCTCAGGCCAACTGTGGGAATTGAGACCACTGTGTTTGCAACTTCCATGACAGTTTCCCCCTTTTCCATTTTCTATCCCAGCCCCTGGTGTTTTCCTTTGGTTTTGGGCCAACAAATACTTGGAAAAGAAGAGAAGCAAAAGACAAAGGAGAAAGGGAAAGATATACTGAGCTGAATGCAGAGTTCCAGAGAATATCAAGGAGAGATAAGAAAACCTTCTTAAGTGAACAATGTAAAGAAATAGAGGAAAGCGATAGAATGGGAAAGACTAGAGATCTCTCCAAGAAAATTGGAGATACCAACGGAAAGTTTCATGCAAAGATGAGCACAATAAGGGATGGTAAACAGCAAGGACCTAACAGAAGCAGAAGAGATTAAGAAGAGATGGCAAGAATCTACAGACAAACCATACAAAAAAGGTCTTAATGACCCAGATAACCATGACTGTGTGGACACTCACCTCGAGCCAGACATCCTGGAGTGTGGAATCAAGTGGGTCTTAGAAAGAATTACTGCAAACAAAGCTAGTGGATGTGATGGAATTCCAGCTGAGGTATTTCAAATCCTAAAAGATGATGCTGTTAAACAGATCATGATGCTGTTAAAGTGGTGCACTCAATATGTCAGTAAATTTGGAAAACTCAGTAGAGGGCACAGGACTGGAAAAAGTCAGTTTTCATTTCAATCCCAAAGAAGGGCAATGCTAAAGAAAGTTCAAACTACCATAAAATTTTGCTCATTTCACATGCTAGCAAGGTAATTCTCAAAGTCCTTCAAGTTAGGCTTCAGCAGTATGTGAACTGAGAACTTCCAGATGTACAAGCTGGATTTAGAAAAAGCAGAGGAACCAGAGATCAAATTGCCAACATCTGTTGGATCATAGAAAAAGCAAGGGAATTCAAGAAAAAGATCTACTCCTTCATTGACTACACTAAAGCGTTTGACTGGGTGGATCACAACAAACTGGGAAATTCGTAAAGAGATGGGAATACCAGACCACCCTACCTGTCTCCTGAGAAACCTGTATGCAGGTAAAGAAGCAACACTTAGAATTGGACATGGAACAACAGACTGGTTTAAAATTGAGAAAGGAGTACGTCAAGGCTGTATACTGTCACCCTGCTTATTTAACTGATATGCAGAGTACATCATGTGAAATGCCAGGCTGGAAGACTCAGAAGCTGGAATCAAGATTATCAGGAGAAACATCAACAACTTTAGATATGCAGATGATACAACCCTATGGCAGAAAGTGAAGAGAAACCAAAGAGTCTCTTGATCTAAAGAAGAGAGTGAAAAAACTGGCTTAAAGCTCAACATTCAAAAAATGAAGATCATGGCATCCAGTCCCATCACTTCATGGTAAATAGATAAGGAAAAAGTGGAAACTGTGGCAGATTTTATTTTCTTTGGCTCCACAATCACTATGGACAGTGACTGCAGCCACAAAATTAAAAGATGTTTGCTCCTTGGAAAAAAAGCAATGACAAACCTAGACAGAGAATTAAAAATCAGAGACATCACTTTGCCAACAAAGGCCCATATAGTCAAACCTATGGTTTTTCCAGTAGTCATGTATGGATGTGGGAGTTGGACCATAAAGAAGGCTGAGCACTAAAGAATTGATGTTTTTTAATTGAGCTGGAGAAGACTCTTGAGAGTCTGTCCCTTGGACAACAAGGAGATCAAACCAGTCAATCCTAAAGGAAATCATCCCTGAATATCCATTGGAAGGACTGATGTTGAAGCTGAAGCTCCAGTACTTTGGCCACTCTATAGGGAGGGCCAGCTCATTGGGAAAGATTCTGATGCTATGAAAGATTGAGGGTGAGAGGAGAAGGGAGTAACAGAGGATGAGACTGTCTGATGACATCATCAACTCAATAAAACTCTATGATATGCTGAAGGACGTGGAAGCCTGGAATGCTTCAGTCCATGGTGTCAGAAAGAGTTGCATACAACTTAGCAACTGAACAACAACTATTTATGTCTCTCTCCAGTGTCTGTTCTCTGCCTGGACATGAAGAGGTGAATGTAGCTGCTTATTAGGGCTCACTTGCTCAATTTTGCTGGGTTGAGGGAGGGGTACAGAAGTAACAGCTGGGGTGAATGGGGAGTGCCTGCCACAGCTGGAATCTGCAGGAAGTTGCCACAGTCTGAGGTGGGAGGTGCACTTCCATAGGGTAGTTGGTCCTGGGTTTTGGTACCCTTTTCAGAATCAAGATACTCAGACTCTCAGAAAGATGTGGTAGCGACCCGCAGCCACTCACAGCTTGGTGGTAGCAGTGATCTCTAGGCCTGAGACTCTAGAGGCCCTCCACCTTCTGCCTCCAAAGCTTGTGCATGCTTCTCTGCCTCTGGAGCAACAGACTCCAGCTTATTCTCTCTGCTTCAGCATTTGCTAGTGTGAGGTCCTTTGTTCTGTGAGTGCATGGAGTTAGAGTATGATGTTAGAGCCTTCCTGCAGGAATGATCTTTTGCTTCTCTAGCAGTCCCAGGCTTTTCATGGTCTGCCTCGGCTGTGTTTCATTAGCCCCATCAGCTTATCTTCATGGCCATCAATGCTGATCCTCTCCTTGAGGTCTGAATCCCAAAGCCTGAGCCTCCGCACCCAGCCCCTACTCTTTGTGGCAGTTGTGAGAGTGTTAGCCACTTTTGGGCTGGGAAGTGCCATTCAGCACAATCTCTGGTGAATTCTCTTTGTTTTGCCTTCTGAATATTCACTGTTTCACTGCCCTCTGAGGTTCTGAAGCTCCCCCCGACTCCACCTGTTAGGGGGTTTTCCAGTGTGCAGAAACTTTTCCTCTTTCACGACTCCCTCTCCAGTGCATAGGTCCCTGTCCCAAAATTCTTTGTCTCCCTCTTTGTCTTCATCTTTTACCCTATCTCATTCTGAGGAGATATGTTTGCCTTTCTGGAAGTCTGGGTTCCTCTGCTGGTATTCAGAAAATATTCTCTGTGTGTGGACGGGGTGGGAAGGTCATCTTTCCATCTGATTTCTCCACCATCTTGAATCTGGATCTGCAAGAGATTATTGATTTAGCAATATAGTAGAACAGCTAAGGCACAGTAGAAACAGGGGTGAGCCTCTTAGGAAAAGGAAGACATTTAAAAGCAACTATGTATACACTTCCCAGAAGACTCTTGAAAGTCCCTTGGACTGTAAGGAGACCAAACCAGTCAATCCTAAAGGAAATCAGTCCTGAATATTCATTGGAAGGATTGATGTTGAAGCTGAAACTCCAATACTTTAGCCACCTGATGTGAAGAACTAGCTCATTGGAAAAGACCCTGATGCTGGGAAAGATTGAAGGCAGGAGGAGAAGGGAATGACAGAGGATGAGATGGTTGTATGGCATCACTGACTCGATGGATATGAGTTTGAGCAAGCTCCGGGAGTTGGTGATGGACAGGGAATCCGGATGTACTGCAGTCCATAAGGTTGCGAAGAGTCAGATACGACTGAGCGACTGAAGTGAAATGACTGATACACTTCCCAATTTCAAAACTTACTACACTAATCAAAAGAGTGTGCTGATGACATAAAGACAGATATACAAACCAATAAAATAGAATTGGGAGGTCAGAAATAAAACGCTTCTGCTGCTGCCGCTGCTAAGTCGCGTCAGTCGTGTCCAACTCTGTGCGACCCCACAGATGGCAGACCACCAGGCTCCTCTGTCCCTGGGATTCTCCAGGCAAGAATACTGGAGTGGGTTGCCATTTCCTTTTCCTAAAGCACTGCATATATGACCAAATGATTTTCCAAAATTGTGCAAAGACCATTTCCCCCAAAATGGAGGAAGGACATTTTTTTCCAGCAAATAATGTTGGGAAAACTGGATGCATGCATGTGTGCTCAGTCATTTCAGTCTTGTCCGACTCTGCGACTCCATGGATTGAAGCCCACCAGGCTCCTCTGTCCATAGGGTTATCCAGGTAAGAATACCAGAATGGGTTGCCATGCCCTCCTCCAAGGGATCTTCCTGACCCAGGGATCAAACTGGCATTCCCTGAATCTCCTGCATTGCAGGCAGATTCTTTACCCACTGTGCTACCTGTGAAGCTCAGGAAAACTGGATATCCACATGGAAAATAATAAAGTTGGATCCCTAGACAATATATGAAAATTAAGTTTGATCAAAGACATAAATGTAAGAAGTAAAATTATAACATTTTCAGAAGAAAATACAGGGAAAATCTGTATGATATTGGATTTGAAAATGATTTCTTGAACATGACACCAAAAGCATAGGCAAGAAAAGAAAAATGGACAAATTATACTACATTAAATTTTTTTTTAAAACGTGTTTGTGCATCAAAGGATGCTCACAATAGATTAAAGAGATGATTAGTGAAGGGAGAGAAAATGTATGCTGATCACATAGCTTAGAAGTGGTTAATAGTGAGACTATATAAAGAACTCCTACAACTCAACAACAAATACAAAAACAACCCAATTAAAAAATTAGGAAAGAGATTTAACAATTCTCCTAGGAAGATACACAAATATCCATTAAGCCACTGAAAAGATGCTCATCACTAATTATGAGGGAATGCAAATCAAGATCACAGTGAAATACTGCTTCATATCCATTGTTTTCCAGTTGTTCAGTTGTGTCCGACACTTTGGACCACATGGACTGCAGCATGCCAGGCTTCCCTGTTCTTCACCATCTCCCAGAGATTGCTCAAACTCATGTCCATTAAGTTGATGATGCCATCCAACCATCTCATCCTCTGCTGTGCCCTTCTCCTCATGCCTTCAATCTTTCCCAGCATCTGGGTCTTTTCTTAAGAGTCAGCTTTTCACATCAGGTGGCCAGAGTATTGGAGCTTCATCTTCAGCATCAGTCCTTCCAATGAATATTCAGGACTGATTTCCTTTAGGATGGACCGGTTTGATCTCCTAGCAGGCCAAGGGACTCTCAAGAGTCTTCTCCAACACCACAGTTCAATAGCATCGTTTCTTCAGTGCTCAGCTTTCTTTATGGTCCAACTTTCACATCCACACATGACTAGTTGAAAAACCAGAGCTTTGATTAGATGGACCTTTGTTGGCAAAGTAATGTCTCTGTTTTTTAATATGCTGTCTAGATTGGTCATAGCTTTTCTTCCAAGGAGCAAGCGTCTTTTAATTTCATGGCTGCAGTCACCATCTGCAGTGATTTTGGAGCCCAAGGAAATAAAGTCTGTCACTGTTTTCATTGTTTCTCCAACTATATGCCATGAAGTGATGGGACTGGATGCTATGATCTTCGTTTTTTGAATGTTGAGTTTTAAGCCAGCTTTTTCTCTCTCCTCTTTCACTGTCAACAAGATGCTCTTTAGTTCTTTTCTTTCTGCCACAGAATGGTGTCATCTGCATATCTGAGGTTATTGATATTTCTCCTGGCAATCTTGATTCCAGCTTGTGCTTCATCCAGCCCGGCATTTTGCATAATGTACTCTGCATGTAAGTTAAATAAGCAAGGTGACAATATACAGCCTTGACATACTCCTTTCCCAATTTTGAAACAGTCCATTGTTCCATGTCTAGTTCTAACTGTTGCTTCTTGACCTGCATACAGGTTTCTCAGGAGGCAGGTAAGGTGGTCTGGTATTCCTATCTCTTTACCAATTTCCCACAGTTTGTTGTGATCCACACAAACACTTTTAGTGTAGTCAGTGAAGCAGAAGTAGATGCTTTTCTGGAATTCTCTTCCTTTTTCTATGATTCAATGAATGTTGGCAATTTGATCTCTGGTTCCTCTAAATCCAGCTTGAACATCTGCAAGTTCTTGGTTCACGTCCTGTTGAAGGCTAGCTTGGAGAAATGTGATCATTACTTTGCTAGCTTGTGGAATGCATGCAATTGTGTGGTAATTTGAACATTCTTTGGGATTGGAATGAAAACTGGTTTTTCCAGTCCCATGGCCACTGCTGAGTTTTCCAAATTTACTGGCATATTGTGTGCAGCACATCCATTATGATGACTTTTAAACAAAAAGCAAATGAGAATTGTTGACAAGGATGTGGAGGAATATAAACTTTTGTGCATTAATGAAGGGAATGTAAAATTATGCAGCTGCTGTGGAAAATAATATATCAGTTCCCCCCAAAAATTATTTTATGATATGATCCAGCAATTCCACTTCTGGGTATATACTCAGAATTGAAACCGGGGACTTAAAAAGATGTTTGTAAAACCATGTTATAACAACATTATTCACAATAGTAAAAAAGTATAAGGAAAACATCAACAGAATAGGAATAAATAGTTGTAAACCATTTATCTGATGATGGATTAATAGCCAAAATATATAAAGGACTCCTACAACTCAATAGCATAAATACAAAGAATCTGATTAAAACATGGGCAAAGACTTGAATCTTGTCTGGAGAAGACATACAAATGGCCAACAGGTATATGAAAAAGTGCTTGGCATTGCTAATTTTCAGGGAAGTTCAAAACCACAATGAAATATCATCTCACATCTGTTTAGAATGACTATGAATTTTTTTAAAGAAAAATCAAAATCACAGTGAGATACCACTTTATATTCCTTAGGATGGCTATTATTTTTTTTTTAAAGGGAAAAGGTAAGTGTTTGTCCTGTTGTGGAGAAATTGTGTTGGGAATGCAGAATGGTGCAACTTCTGTAGAAAATAGTGTGGGGTTTTCTCAAAAAATTAACAGTAGAGTCACCATGCTGCTGCTGCTACTGCTGCTAAGTCGCTTCAGTCGTGTCCGACTCTGTGCAACCCCATAGACAGCAGCCCACCAGGCAAGAACAATGGATTGGGTTGCCATTTCCTTCTCCAATGCTTGAAAGTGAAAAGTGAAAGTGAAGTCGCTCAGTCGTGTCCAACTCTAGCGACCCCATGGACTGCAGCCTACCAGGCTCCTCCGTCCATGGGATTTTCCAGGCAAGAGTACTGGAGTGGGTTGCCATTGAATTACCATGTGACTCAGCAATCTCACTTCTAAGTATATATCCAAAAGAATTTAAATCAGGATCTAGAAAGATATACTCATGCTTATTGCAGCATTATTTGTAATACCCAAGATATGGAAGCAACCGAAATGTTTATTGACAGATGAATGGACAAAGGGAGTATATACATACACAGTATGTTATTCTTTCTTAAAATGGAAGAAAATCCTGCTATATTCAACAACATGGATGATCCTGGGGGACATTCTAAGTGAAATGCACCAGTCACAAAAGTACAAATACTGCATCATTCCACTTAAAGGAGGTCTATAACATATTCAGACTCAGAGAGAGTAAAATGATAGATGCAGGGGCAAAGTAAAACCAAGGAATTGCTGTTCAAAGGGCATAAAACTCCATTTATGCAAGATAAATAATTTCTAGAGACTTGTTATCTCTAGATTGCACTTGTTAATAATAATGCATACATAACCATTTAACAGGTTAAATCTCATGTTAAGTGTTTTTACCATAATAATATATATTTTAAACTACATAAAAATGAAAATACAACTCATTAAAATTTGTGGGATGCAGAAAAAGCAATGTTTAGAGGGAAAATTATAGCACTGAATTAGAAAAGAAAATTTTAGCTATTTCTTCATTAGAAAAGAAGAAGTAACTAAAATCAATAATCTAATCTTCCACTTCAGTAAACCAGAAAAATAAGGGCAAATTAAATTCAATATAAGCAGAGTAAAATAAATAATCAATCTGAGAACTATGAGGATTTCTATCATCACCACTCCTATCCAGTATCATACTGGAATCCCTAGCTAGTAAGACAAGAAAAAGAAAAGTATACAGTTGGGAAGAAAGAAATAAAACAATTCCCCCAATATTATATGACTCTTTATGTAGAAAAATGTCAAAGAATCATCAAAATATCTCCCCAAACTAATAAGCAATCACAAGAATGTTTCAGATACAAGTAAAATATGTAAATGCCAGTTCCTTTCTGATAGACCAGCTATGAACAACTGAAAATTTAAAATAAGTATACAATGTCATTTTCATTAGCAACAATAATGTAAAATACTTAGGTATAAATCTAATAAAATACATGAAAAATCTTATGAGAAAAACTATAAAACACTAAATGTAAGAAGCTAAAAACACTTAAATCAATATTGGCTTATAAAGAATTAACCTCAATTCTTAATTTCAAATAACAGATGTGATTGAAACTTTCTCTAACTTATTCATGAAACCAGTATTTATCTGATACAAAAGCTAAACAATGGCATCACAAGAAAAGAAAACTATAGACCAGTACCCTTTATGAATATGGAAGCAAAAATCTGGAATGAAATTCCAGTAAATGGAATATAACAGTGTGTTAAAAGAATTATTTACCATGACCAAGTAGGATTTATCTTAGGAGTGCAAGGGTGACTCTGTTCGGGGAAGCACATTGACTGAAACTGCCCACCCTGGCCAGGAACCATAGTAACCATCTGCATGAGTTGTTTTACGACAGGAGGTCCTGGTAAGGAACACGGAACTAATAAGCTACCACCAACTGAAAGAGTTCAGGAAAGGTCAAAAGGAGACACTACATGTCCGGCCACCTCCCAGAATCCTTCTCTCTGGCATCCATCTTGGCAGAACAAGGCGTGCACCACCAGGAAGGACTCTGAGTCAGAATGATTGGCTAAAGACAACCCAGAAACGAATCCCATCATCATAAACCCGAGACATCAAGCCATGTGGCAGAGCTGTTCTCCTGGGTTCCCTTACCCTACTGCTGTCCACCCGGGTGCCCTTTCCCAATAAAATCTCTTGCTTTGTCAGCACATGTGTCTCCTCAGACAATTCATTTCCGAGTGTTAGACAAGAGCCCAGTTTTGGGCCCTGGAAGAGGTCCCCCTTCCTGCAACAACTCAATATACAAAAATCAATGTGTAATATACCACATTAACAGAATGAAGAAAAAACCCTAATATGGTCATCTCTATTGATGCAGAAACAGCATTTCACTCTATTTAATACACTTTCATTATAACAGTCACTTAAAAAATGAATAGAAGGTATGTTAGTTTGCCAGGGCTGTCACAACAAGATGTCACAGACTGGTTTAAAATATTCTTACAGTTCTGGAGGCCAGAAGTCCAAATTTAAAATGTTGGCAGGTATTTTGTTTTTGTTTTTGTTTTTATCTGTCTTTTCTTAGCTTGTAGATGGTTGAACTTCTCACTGTGTCTTTGGTCACAGTGGATGGTCACGTGCATGCACATCCCTGGTGTGTCTTTGTGTGTACAAATTTCCTCTTATAAGGACACTAGTCAAATTGGATTAGGACCCAACCTAATGGCCTCAGTTTAACTTAGCTACCTCTCTAAAAGGCCTTGTCACCGAATATAGTCACATTTTGATGTACTGGGGTTTAGGGATTTGAGTTATGAATTTAGGGACTACATAATTTAGCCCATAACAGTTGAGAACTTGCACAACCTGATAAAGTACATCTATGAAAAACACACAGCTAACACACTCAGTGGTGAAAGACTAATAGCCTAATTCCTCTAGGTCAGGAATTAGATGAGAATGTTAATTTTCACCATTTCTATTCAATATTGTTCTATAAGATAAAGCCAGAAAAATTAACCAAAAAAGGGGGGGAAAAGCATCCAAATTTGACAAGGAGAATGTAGAACTATCTTTATTCACAGATGAATTTTTTATTTTTAAAATTTTTATTGTAGTATTGTTGATTTCTGGCCTGGAGAATTCCTTTCTTTTCACTTTCATAGTTGATTTAGTGTTGTGTTGGGCTTCCCTGATAGCTCAGTTGGTAAAGAATCCACCTGCAATGCAGGAGACCCCCGTTCGATTCCTGGATTGGGAAGATCTCCTGGAGAAGGGAACGGCTACCCATTCCAGTATTCTGGCCTGAAGAATTCCATGGATTGTATAGTCCATGGGGTTGCAAAGAGTTGTGTTAGTTTCTAATACACAGCAAGGTGAATCAGTTATGCATATGCATATATCCACTCTCTTTCAGATTCTTCTTCCATGTAGGTCATTACAGGGTATTGAGAAGAGTTCTCTGTGTTATACAGTACATCCTGATTAGTTACCTATTTATATATAGTAGTATGTATATGTCAATCCCAATCTCTCAATTTATCCCTCTCCCCCTTGCCTCCTGATAACCATAAATTTGTTTTCTACATCTATGACTATTTGTTTTGTAAATAAGTTCACTTGTACTATTTTCTTAGATTCCACATATAAGTGATATCATATGATATTTGTCTGTCTGTCTTACTTCACTCAGTATGACAATCTTTAAGTCCATCCATGTTGCTGCAAATGACAATATTTTGTTCTTTTTTATGGCTGAATAATATTCTGCAGTATATATGTACCACATCTTCCTTATCCATTCCTCTGTTGATGGACATTTAGGTTGCTTCCATGTCCTGGCTATTGTAAATAGCGATGCAATGAACACTGGGGTTCAACAGATGACGTATTCTTATACAGAGGAAACATAAAAATCCATAACACTATTTCAGATTATGAATACATTCAACAGTGTTGCAGGATACAAGATCTACATACAAAAATCAGTTGCATTTCTATACACTAGAAATAAGTAATACAAAAATGAATTGGGGAAATGAGTCCATTAATAATAGCACTGAAAGAGTAAAATATTTAGAAATAAATTTAACCAAGGAGATGCAAGACTTGTACATTGGATACTACCTAACATTGAAAGAAATTAAATAATATCTAAATAAATGCAAGGATATCCAATGATTATGGATGATAAGAGTTAATATTGTAGATAGTGCTACTTCCCAAAGTGATCTAGAGACTCAGTGCAATTTGTATAAAAATATCTACTGCCATTTTTACAAAAATGGGCAGGTTGATCTTAAAATTCATATGGAACTGTCAGGGACCCCAGATGGCCAACACAATTTTGAAATAGAATGTAGTTAGAGTACTCATAATTCTTGATTTTAAACTTACTGAAAAGTTCAGTAATCAAATCACTGTAATACAGGCATAAGAGTAGACATAGATAAATGGAATAGAATTGAAAACTCAGAAAAAAACCCCATATATTTCTGGTCAATTGAGATTTTAAAAATTGGTGTATAGTTGCTTTACAATATTGTGTTACTTTCTGCTGTACAAATAAGTGATTCAGCTATGCTGCTACTGCTAAGTCGCTTCAGTCATGTGTGACTGTGCGACCCCATTGACAGAAGCCCACCAGGCTCCCCTGTCCCTGGGATTCTCCAGGCAAGAACACTGGAGTGGGTTGCCATTTCCTTCTCCAATGCATGAAATGAAAAGTGAAAGGGAAGTCACTCAGTCGTGTCCGACTCTTAGCGACCCCATGGACTGCAGCCTACCAGGCTCCTCCATCCATGGGATTTTCCAGGCAAGAGTACTGGAGTGGGGTGCCATTGCCTTCTCCGTTTTATGATTCAGCTATATGCATATAAATATATATATGTATATATATATATACACCAAATATATATACATATATATATGCAGATGGTGACTGCAACCATGAAATTAAAAATCGCTTGCTCTTTGGAAGAAAAACTATGACCAACCTAGACAGCATATTAGAAACCAGAGACATTACTTTGCTGTCAAAGGTCCATCTAGTCAAAGCTATGGTTTTTCCTGTAGTCATGTATGACTGTGAGAGTTGGACCATAAAGACAGCTGAGTGCCAAAGAATCAATGCTTTTGAACTGTGGTGTTAGAGAAGACTCTTGAGAGTCCTTTGGACTGCTAGGAGATTCAACCAGTCAATCCTAAAGGAAATCCGTCTTGAGTATTCATTGGAAGGACTGATGCTGAAGCTGAAACTCCAATACTTTGGCCACATGATGTGAAGAACTGACTCATTGGAAAAGACCCTGACGCTGGGAAAGATAGAAGGTAAGAGGAGAAGGGGATGACAGAGGATGAGATGATTGGATGGTATCACTGACTCGATGGACCTGAGTTTGAGCAAGCTTCAGGCGTTGGTGATGGACAGGGAAGCCTGGCGTGCTGCAGTCCATGGGATTGCAAGGAGTCAGACACAACTGAGCGACTGAACTGAACTGATACATATGTATGTGTGTGTGGGGGTGTGTGTGTGTGTGTATATATATCCCCTCCCTCTTGGACATCCTTTCCACCCACCCATCACATCTGTGGGGAAAGACCAAATTAACCAAGATGGCGTGTTCAGGCTCTCTCACCCTATGTTTTGTAAATAATGACAATGTAACAGCTGAGAGCATTTGTAGCACTGCACATATGCATCACGAGGTACTTGTTGGTCATGGGTTATGTGCAGTACGCATGTGTGAGTTCCACCTGAAGTGTGGTGGCATTACTTCTGCATCACAGTTGTGTCTATTGGGTCAGCCACGAGAGGAGAGAATATAGTGTGTCTACTGCTGTGGCTGCTGCGTCAGCCAGGAGAGAGGTTGTGTTGTGTTAGATTTTGCTATGGTTGCTGCTGTGGCTGCTGCATCAGCCAGGAGAGAATAAACGTGTGTGCAGTTCCTACGGCTCCTCGAGTCTCTTTCCAGCCTCTTGGCTGTGCCTTGCCTACCCTGGGTTCAGGGAACAGTGTGGATAATGTGAACAGTGAGACGTTTGGTGTCATGAACAGAATCAGCAAAACAACATCCATCTAGGTTACGACAGAGCACTGAGCTGAGCTCCCTACACTATAAAGCAAGTTCCCAGTAGCTATCTGTTTTACACATGGCAGTGCAAATATGTCAACCTCAATCTCCCAATTCATCCCATGCTCCCCCGATGTCCACGTGTCCATTCCCTATGTCTGTTTCTCGATTCTTGCTCTATAAATAGCTTCATCTGTACCGTTTTATAGATTCCATATACATGTAAATATATAAATATATATATTTATATATTTATGTAAATATAAATGTAAATATACCATATTTGTTCTCCTCTTTCTGACTTTACTCTGTATGATAGACTCTAGGTCCATCCACCTCTCTACAAATGACTCAATTTCATTCTTGTTTTTTACTGAGTAATATTCCATTTTATATATCTACCACATCTTTATCCATTCCTCTGTTGATGGACATTTAGGTGGCTTCCATGTTCTGCCTATTCTAAATAGTGCTGCAATGAATATTGGGGTGCATGTATCTTTAAAATATGGTTTTCTCATAGTATATGCCAAGTAGTGGGATTTCTGGGTCATATGAAAGGTCTATTTTTAGTTTTCTTTTTTTTTTTTTAAAGGAACCATTGTTGCAATGGTAAATGGGATCGTTCCCTTGATTTTATTTTCTGATCTTTCACTGGTGGTATACAGGAATGCAAGAGATTTGTGTGTATTAATTTTGTATCCTACAACTTTACTAAATTCATTGATTAGTTCTAGTGGTTTCTAGTGGCATCTTTAGGATTTTCTGTGTATAATATCATGTCATTTGCAAACAGTGACATTTTTACTTCTTATTTTATTTTACTTCTTATTTTCCAATTTGAATTCCTCTTATTTCATTTTCTGCTCTGATTGCTATGACTAGGACTTCCAAAACTATGTTGAATAATAGTAGTGAGAATGGACATCCTTGTAAGGTTCCCGATCTTAGAGAAAATGCTTTCAGTTTATCACCATTGAGAATGATGCTTGCTGTGGGTTTATCATATATGGCATTTATGTTGAGGTAGATTCCCTCCATGCCAACTTCCCTGAGAGTTTTTTTTTCTTGTGTAATAAAGTTTTATTGCAGTATAAAGGAGATAGAGAAAGCTTCTGACATAGACATCAGAAGGGGGTAGAAAGAGTACCCCCTTGCTAGTGTTAGCAATGGAGTTATATACTCTCCAATGAATCCAAAGAATGTCTGGAGGTTGTAAAGATCTCACTAGACCTACTCCCATAATTTAAATTTTAAGATAACAGAATTAGCTAGAAGGTTTAGTCCACAGACTGCCTTCAGGATACATTATTGTTATATAATCCTTGTAAAGACCAGACCTACTCCCATAATTTACATTTTAAGATAACATGATTCAGTTCAGTTCAGTTCAGTCACTCAGTCGTGTCCGACTCTTTCTGACCCCATGAACTGAAGCACGCCAGGCCTCCCTGTCCATCACCAACTCCCGGAGTTCACTCAGACTCACATCCATCGAGTCAGTGATGCCATCCAGCCATCTCATCCTCTGTCGTCCCCTTATCCTCCTGCCCCCAACCCCTCCCAGCATCAGAATCTTTTCCAATGAGTCAAGTCTTCGCATGAGGTGGCCAAAGTACTGGAGTTTCAGCTTTAGCATCATTCCTTCCAAAGAAATCCCAGGGCTGATCTCCTTCAGAATGGACTGGTTGGATCTCCTTGCAGTCCAAGGGACTCTCAAGAGTCTTCTCCAACACCACAGTTCAAAAGCATCAATTCTTCGGTGCTCAGCTTTCTTCACAGTCCAGCTTTCTTCACAGTCCAACTCTCACATCCATACATGACCACTGGAAGAACTATAGCCTTGACTAGACGGACTTTTGTTAGCAAAGTAATGTCTCTGCTTTTCATTATGCTATCTAGGTTGGTCATAACTTTTCTTCCAAGGAGTATGTGTCTTTTAATTTCATGGCTGCAATCACCATCTGCCGTGATTTTGGAGCCCCCCAAAATAAAGTCTGACACTGTTTCCACTGTTTCCCCATCTATTTGCCATGAAGTGATGGAACCAGATGCCATGATCTTCGTTTTCTGAATGTTGAGCTTTAAGCCAACTTTTTTCACTCTCCTCTTTCACTTTCATCAAGAGGCTTTTTAGTTCCTCTTCACTTTCTGCCATAAGGGTGGTGTCACCTGCACATCTGAGGTTACTGATATTTCTCCTGGCAATCTTGATTCCAGCTTGTGCTTCCTCCAGCCCAGTGTTTCTCATGATGTACTCTGCATATAAATTAAATAAGCAGGGTGACAATATACAGCCTTGACGTACTCCTTTTCCTATTTGGAACCAGTCTGTTGTTCCATGTCCAGTTCTAACTATTGCTTCCTGACCTGCATATAGGTTTCTCAAGAAGCAGGTCAGGTGGTCTGGTATTCCCATCTCTTTCAGAATTTCCCACAGTTTATTGTGATCCACACAGTCAAAGGCTTTGGCATAGTCAATAAAGCAGAAATAGATGTTTTTCTGGAACTCTCTTGCTTTTTTGATGATCCGGCGGATGTTGGCAATTTGATCTCTGGTTCCTCTGCCTTTTCTAAAACCAGCTTGAACATCTGGAAGTTCACGGTTCATGTACTGTTGAAGCCTGGCTTGGAGAATTTTGAGCATTACTTTACTAGAGTGTGAGATGAGTGCTATTATGCAGTAGTTTGAGCATTCTTTGGCACTGCCTTTCTTTGGGCTTGGAATGAAAACTGACCTTTTCCAGTCCTGTGGCCACTGCTGAGTTTTCCAAATTTGCTGACATATTGAGTGCAGCACTTTCACAGTGTCATCTTTCAGGATTTGAAATAGCTCAACTGGAATTCCATCACCTCTACTAGCTTTGTTCGTAGTGATGCTTTCTAAGGCCCACTTGACTTCACATTCCAAGATGTCTGGCTCTAGGTGAGTGATCACACCATCGTGATTATCTTGGTCATGAAGATCTTTTCTGTACAGTTCTTTGGTGTATTCTTGCCACCTCTTTTTAATATCTTCTGCTTCTGTTAGGTCCATACCATTTCTGTCCTTTATCGAGCCCATCTTTCCATGAAATGTTCCCTTGGTATCTCTAATTTTCTTGAAGAGATCTCTAGTCTTTCCCATTCTATTGTTTTCCTATATTTCTTTGCATTGTTCTCTGAGGAAGGCTTTCTTATCTCTTCTTGCTATTCTTTGGAACTCTGCATTCAGATGCTTATATCTTTCCTTTTCTCCTTTGCTTTTTGCTTCTCTTCTTTTCACAGCTATTTGTAAGGCCTCCCCAGACAGCCATTTTGCTTCTTTGCATTTCTTTTCCATGGGGATGGTCTTGATCCCTGTCTCCTGTACAATGTCACGAACCTCTGTCCATAGTTTATCAAGCACTATATTTATCAGATCTAGTCCCTTAAATCTATTTCTCACTTCCACTGTATAGTCATAAGGGATTTGATTTAGGTCATACCTGAATGGTCTAGTGGTTTTCCCCACTTTCTTCAATTTAAGTCTGAATTTGGCAATAAGGATAACATGATTAGCCAGGTTTAATCCAGAGACTGTCCTCAGGCAGGATACATAATCCTAAGCAATGTAGAGGAAAAACAAAGTTTGTCCTTTCTTCCTCCTTGAGAATTCCAGACCCCTCTCTCCTTGGGGACCCCTAGACTTCTTATCAACCTGCCTAGGAAATGACTATCTCATCCCCCCTTTTCTTTTAGGAGAATTATGTTGCCAAGGGAAAGGGGCGTTGTTTTTGTTCCATAACTACTTCCTGCTGTTTAGGGGCATGGTCCCTAAATTGTTGAGGCAACATATTCTCCTAACCCTCATATTGAGGGTCTGTGATCCAGGGGCCCCAAGTAATAGTTGGAGGAGGCTGTGGCACTTGTAGGAGCTTGGACAACCATTTGTAACTTAAAAACTTTCATGCGACTAGAAACAGGTCCAGTTACACAGTTACAGATGCAGGGAGCAAACAGCAAAAATAGAACAAAAAGAATTATTGTAATTAAGATAGTTTAAAAGTTACGTTATGTCCATAGTTACATCAGTCCATCTTAGGATTGTTAGATGTCATCAGTTTAAGAAGAGGCATCACATATGATTGTTGTCGAAGGTATTCGCAGACTTGGAGAAAGTCTTTTCCTTGACGTGGAGATGTCCACCACAGGAAGCCTTCCGCTGATGAAGAGGGGAGTGCTCCTTAGACCCAGAAGTTAGACCAATTATGAAATGTTGTGTACGAGTGAGCCCAGGACAGAAAGGCATTGTTTTGAGGATCAAACGGCAGACTCAGGATTTTTGGAGTCAGCAGAAGTAGGCTCACATAGGTTATCAGGCCCATTTTTTGGCTCGTCCAGACAGTCTCATTATGGAAGAGATGGGGAAGAAAGAGGGCCAGGGGCTTCAGTAAGCACGGAGTAAATTGCCCCTGTATCTAAAAGGAAATCGACGGACTGCCTCCCACAGTTATTAATACCCGGGATTCCTCAGGTGTGATTAGGACGGTAGCTTGTGTGGGGACCCCTGGGAACCTTCAGTCCTGATTGTCTTGAGAGTCTGACCCCTGAAACCTATGCCTCTGGGGGCAGTCTCTCTTCCAGTGTGGTCCTTTGCAGACCGGACTTGGAGCCGGGGCGGCTTAGATGCCTGAAGGCAATTCTGCTTGAGGTGCCCCTCCTTTCCACAGTAATAGCAAGCCCATCCCTTTTCACCTGGGTCCCTCTGGGCATTTTTCTCAGGCTGTTTAAGAACAGTTTTCATAGCCATTGCGAAGGTTCTGCCTTTCTTTTCCTCATATTCCCTACCATAATAGACTGTCTGAGCCAGTTGTAACAGATTATCTAAAGACTGATTTGGTCCATAGGCCTGTTTTAATAGCTTACGGTGAATATCTGGAGCCGACTGAGTGAGAAATCTATCTTTTAATATCACTTTTCCCTCTTCACGTTCGGGATCAATCTCCGTGAATCTGCAAAGGGCTTCTCTCAGTCTAGGAATTTACCAGGAGCTTCCTTCTCCTCCTGTTCTATGTTTGCCAATTTGCCATAGTTTAAAGGCTTAGCACGCACTTGCCTGAGTCCTTCAAGAATACATCTGACAAAATGACTCTGATTCCATCTTCCTTTAGCTCTGTTTTAGTCCCAGTCTGTTTCTGTAGTTGGGACCACCTGATTTCCAGTGGGGAGGGTGGTTTATCTCGTCCTCCCTCCTCCCTACTGACTCATTACCAAACCATTCATCTCCATAAGCAACCGCTTTTCCCAAAACTCGAGTTTTTGAGTCGGGAGTCAGCGTTTGTCCCAAGATATACATCACATCCTTTCAAGTAAGGTCGTAAAACAGAGTAACACCTTTAAAAGCTCTAATATATTTTTCTGGGTCCTCTAAATAGTCTCCCAGTTCCTCCTTGATTCTTTGTACTTCTTGATAAGAAAAACGCTTATTAACTCTCATAGACTGATTACTTCTCCTGGTGGGTGCTTCATGAAGAGGCAACAGCTTGTGTGGCTGTTCCTCAGCCTCTCTGGCTGCTCTGTGCATATGATCCCAGGGATAGTTTGGAGAAACCTTCTTTTCTTTATCTCTTTGTCTCCTGTCCTCCATCTCATCTAGCAAAGTAGGAGGATAGGAGGGAGCTGAAGGAGTCACACCCAAACCTATACCCTCAGGACATAAGTCTGGCATATTTCACAGAGAGAAAAAGGGCAACACATATGCTACTTCTACCCGTTTCCCTTGTTTTCTACAGAACCGGTCTAATTGTAAAACAGTATTCTACTTAAGAGACCCTCCAACTGGCCACAGTTCTCTGTCCTCCAGTGGGTACCGCGGCCATGCAGTATCACATGCTCAGGTGTGTCTTTAAGCCCTGGGGATCAAATCTATCCCAGTTTTTCAGGATACAGTTCAAAGGAGTGAGGCTGGAATTATTAGCTCCCATCTTGTCCTGAAGAATCCCAGACGAGCCCCCAAGATGAAAGGTTGTTGCTGAACCACGCAAAGATGCTGGAATTCTTGGCCTCTGGAGGAGAAGAATTCAATCCGGGGCCAGAGATGAGGCTTGATCGCTCAGAGTTTTTGTGTAATAAAGTTTTATTAAAGTATAAAGGAGATAGAGAAAGCTTCTGACATAGACATCAGAAGAGGGTAGAAAGAGTACCCCGAGGTTTTTTTTTTTTTTAATCATAAATAGGTACTGAATTTCGTCAAAAGCTTTTTCTGCATCTATTGAGATGATCAGAGGTTTTTATTATTTAATTTGTTAATATGGTATATCTCATTGATTAATTTGCTTATATTGAAGAATCCTTGCATCACTGGGGTAAATCCCACTTGATCATGGTGTATGATCCTTTTAATGTGTTGTTGAATTCTGTTTGCTAATATTTTTTTGAGGATTTTTGTGTCTATGTTAATCAGTGATATTAACATATAATTTTCTTTTTTTGTAATATCTTTGTCTGGTTTTGGTATCAGGATGATGGTGGCCTCATAGAATGATGTGTGGCAGTTTTCCTTCCTCTGCAATTTTTTTGAACATGAGTTTGAGCAAACTCTGGGAGATAGTGAAGGACAGGGAAGCCTGGCGTGCTGCAGTCCATGGGGTCACAAAGAGTCGGACATGACAGTGAGTGAACAATAATAACAACAGCAAAATATTTAACAGAATACACCTCTGAAACCATCAGGTCCTGCAGTTTCTTTGGTTGGAAGTTTTAAAATCACAGTTTCAATCAGAGTGCTTGTGATTGGTCTGTTCATGTTTTCTATTTCTTTCTGCTTCAGTCTTGGAAGGTTGTACCTTTCTAAAAATTTGTCCATTTCTTCCAGGTTGTTAATTTTAATGGCATATGGTTGCTTGTGGTAATCTCTACAAGAGATAACTTTGTATTTTTTGCAGTGTCAATTGCAATTTATCCCTTTTTCATTTATAATTTTATTGATCTGAATTCTCTCCCTTTTTTTCTTGAAGGCTGACTAAAGGTTTATCAACTTTTTTAATCTTCTCAAAGAACCAACTTTTAGTTTCATTGATTTTTGCTATTGTTTTATTTGTTTTAATTTATTTCTGCTCTGATCTTTATGATTTTTTTCCTTCTATTAACTTTGTGTTTTTCTTGTTCTTATTTTTCTAGCTGTTTTAGGTATAATGTTAGGTCGTTTATTTGAATATTTTTCTTGTTTCTTTTTTTTTTTTCTTAGCTGATATAAATACCTTTATTTTCAAAGCAATGAAACATGACAACACTCATTCACAAGAGAATTTTTCATAATATAAATCTCAGCTATAGTCTTACAACTAACTTTGACAAATATGGTTCACTATAAACCTGTAACTGTCTTGATACTGTGCAATTCAAAAGATTTTGTGCCATTACTATTGACATTAAAATGGCCTATCTTCATTTGTTCAACATGAAAAAAGAAAATGGGTAAGTGTTTAGAACTGAACATCTTATTATACTTCACTAAAGTAACAACAATATATTTATTACAACCTCAGTAGAGCTAATGGAAAGGAGATGTGGAGGGACTTTGCTCTTCCTATTGGATAACACACAATGGAATATTTATTTATTTAATACAAATTTATAAATATATTAATAATATTTCAAGTTTACAAATGTTAGTACACTAATTTTGCTTCTGTACTATTTAGCTATTCACATTTAGTTATGCTATTGATAATTTTGTGGTCTCAGTTTTTCCAACTATAAAATCATTTCATTTCCTTTATAAAACTATGATCTGTGGTAAACACTTATAGGTAATTTTTTTTCCCAATTAAACCACAGACTGTATTTGAGTATCATCATTTCCCCCCTAATGTTCTTTTTGTGGCCCAGGATATGACTCAAGATCCCATGTTGCATTCAGTTTCTCTGTCTTCCTAGTCTTCTCCACTCTGAACCAGGGCCTTAATTTTTCCTTGTCTCCCATGGACTCTCCTTTTTTTATATATATATAAATTTATCTATTTTAATTGGAGGCTTAATTACAATATTGTATTGGTTTTGCCATACATTGACATGAATCCGCCACAGCTGTACATGTATTCCCCATCCTGAACCCCACTCCCAGCTGCCTCCACATCCCATCCCTCTGGGTCATCCCAGTGCACCAGCCCTGAGCACTCTGAATCATGCATCGAACCTAGACTGGTGATTCGTTTCACATATGATAACATCCATGTTTCAATGCCATTCTCCCAAATCATCCCACCCTCACCCTCTCCCACAGAGTCCAAAAGTCTGTTCTAAACAACTGTGTCTCCTTTGCCGTCTTGCATACAGAGTTATCATTACCATCTTGCTAAATTCCATATATATGCATTAGTATATTGTATTGGTGTTTTTCTTTCTGGCTTACTTCACTCTGTATAATAGGCTCCAGTTTCATCCACCTCATTAGAACTGATTCAAATGTATTCTTTTTAATGGTTGAGTAATATTCCACTGTGTATAGGTACCACAGCTTTCTTATCCATTCGTCTGCTGATGGACATCTAGGTTGCTTCCATGTCCTGGCTATTACAAACAGTGCTGCGATGAACATTGGGGTACATGTGTCTCTTTCAGTTCTGGTTTCCTCAGTGTGTATGCCCAGAAGTGGGATTGCTGGGTCATATGTTAGTTCTATTTCCAGTTTTTGAAGCAATGTCCACACTGTTCTCCATAGTGGCTGTACTAGTTTGCATTTCCACCAAGAGTGTAAGAGGGTTCCCTTTTCTTCACACTCTCTCCAGCATTTATTGCTTGTAGATTTTTGGATAGCAGCCATTCTGACTGGCGTGAAATGGTACCTCATTGTGGTTTTGATTTGCATTTCTCTGATAATGAGTGATGTTGACCATATTTTCATGTGTTTGTTAGCCATCTGTATGTCTTCTTTGGAGAAATGTCTGTTTAGTTCTTTGGCCCTTTTCTTGATTCGGTTGTTTATTTTTCTGGAATTGAGCTGCAGGAGGTGCTTGTATATTTTTGAGATTAATTCTTTGTCAGTTGCTTTCTTTGCTATTATTTTCTCCCATTCTGAAGGCTGTCTTTTCACCTTGCTTATAGTTTTTATTGTTGTGCAGAAGCTTTTAATTCTAATTAGGTCCCATTTGTTTATTTTTGCTTTTATTTCCAATATTCTGGGCGGTGGGTCATAGAGGATCCTGCTGTGATTTATGTCGGATGGTGTTTTGCCTGTTTTCCTCTAGGAGTTCTATGGTTTCTGGTCTTACATTTAGATCTTTAATCCATTTTGAGTTTATTTTTGTGTATGGTGTTAGAAAGTGTTCTAGTTTCATTCTTTTACAAGTGGTTGACCAGTTTTCCCAGCACCACTTGTTAAAGAGATTGTCTTTTCTCCATTGTATATTCTTGCCTCCTTTGTCAAAGATAAGGTGTCCATAGGTGAGTGAATTTATCTCTGGGCTTAGCATTTTGTTCTACTGATCTATATTTCTGTCTTTGTGCCAGTACCATACTGTCTTGATGACTGGCTTTGTAGTAGAGCCTGAAGTAAGGCAGGTTGATTCCTCCAGTTCCATTCTTCTTTCTCAAGATTGCTTTGGCTATTCGAGGTCTTTTGTATTTCCATACAAATTGTGAAGTTATTTGTTCAGTTCTGTGAAAAAATACCATTGGTAGCTTGATAGGGATTGCATTGAATCTATAGATTGCTTTCAGTAGTATACTCATTTTCACTATATTGATTCTTCCGATCCATAAACATGGTATATTTTTCCATCTATTGTGTCATCTTTGATTTCTTTCACCAGTGTTTTATAGTTTTTTATATATAGGTCTTTTGTTTCTTTAAGTAGATATATTCCTAAGTATTTTATTCTTTTTGTTGCAATGGTGAATGGAATTGTTTTCTTAATCTCTTTCTGTTTTCTCATTGTTAGTGTATAGGAATGCAAAGGATTTCTGTGTGTTGATTTTATATACTGCAACTTTACTATATATATTGATTAGCTCTAGTATTTTTCTGGTGGAGTCTTTAGGGTTTTCTATGTAGAAGATAATGTCATCTGCAAACAGTGAGAGTTTTACTTCTTTTCCAATCTGGATTCCTTTTATTTCTTTTTCTGCTCTGATTGCTGTGGACAAAACTTCCAAAACTATGTTGAATAGTAGTGGTGAGAGTGGGCACCCTTGTCTTGTTCCTGACTTTAGGGGAAATGCTTTCAATTTTTCATCATTGAGGATAATGTGTGGGTTTGTCATATATAGCTTTTATTATGTTGAGGTATGTTTCTTCTATTCCTGCTTTCTGGAGGGTTTTTATCATAAAAAATGGATGTTGAATTTGTCAAAGGTTTTCTCTGCATCTATTCAGATAATCATATGGTTTTTACTTTTCAGTTTGTTAATGTGGTGTATTACATTGATTGATTTGCAGATATTGAGGAAGCCTTGCATCCCTGGGATAAAGCCCACTTGGTCATGATGTATGATCTTTTCAATATGTTGTTGGATTCTGTTTGCTAGAATTTTGTTAAGGATTTTTGCATCTATGTTCATCAGTGATATTGGCCTGTAGGTTTCTTTTTTGGTGGCATCTTTGTCAGGTTTTGGTATTAGGGTAATTATGGCCTCATAGAATGAGTTTGGAAGTTTACCTTCCTCTGCCATTTTCTGGAAGAGTTTAAGTAGGATAGGTGTTAGCTCTTCTCTAAATTTTTGGGAGAATTCAGCTGTGAAGCAGTCTGGTCCTGGGCTTTTGTTTGCTGGAAGATTTCTGATTACAGTTTCAATTTCCGTGCTTGTGATGGGTCTGTTAAGATTTTCTATTTCTTCCTGGTTCAGTTTTGGAAAGTTGTACTTTTCTAAGAATTTGTCCATTTCTTCCAAGTTGTCCATTTTATTGGCATATAATTGCTGATGGTAGTCTCTTATGATCCTTTGTATTTCTGTGTTGTCTGTTGTGATCTCTCCATTTTCTTTGTTAATTTGATTTTTCTCCCTCTGTTTCTTGATGAGTCTGACTAATGGTTTGTCAATTTTATTTATCTTCTCAAAGAACCAGCTTTTGACTTTTTTGATTTTTGCTATGGTCTTATTTTATTTTATTTTTTCACATTTATTTATGTCCTAATTTTTAAGATTTATTTCCTTCTACTAATCCTGGGGTTCTTCATTTCTTTCTTTTCTAGTTGCTTTAGGTGTAGAGTTAGGTTATTTATTTGATTTTTTTTTCTTGTTTCTTGAGATAAGCCTGTATTTGCTATGAATCTTCCCCTTAGCACTGCTTTTACAGTGTCCCACAGGTTTTTGGTTTTTGTGTTTTCACTTTCATTCGTTTCTATGCATATTTTGATTTATTTTTTGATTTCTTCTGTGATTTGTTGGTTATTCAGCAGCGTGTTGTTCAGCCTCCATATGTTGGAATTTTTAATAGTTTTTCTCCTGTAATTGACATCTAATCTTACTGCATTGTGGTCAGAAAAGACGCTTGAAATGATTTCAAATTTTTTGAATTTGCCAAGGCTAGATTTATGGCCCAGGATGTGATCTATCCTGGAGGAGGTTCCATGTGCACTTGAGTAAAAGTTGAAATTCATTGTTTTGGGGTGAAATTTCCTATAAATATCAATTAGGTCTAACTGGTCTATTGTATCACTTAAAGTTGGTGTTTCCTTGTTAATTTTCTGTTTAGTTGATCTATCCATAGGTGTGAGTGGGGTATTAAAGTCTCCCACTATTATTGTGTTATTGTTAATTTCCCCTTTCATGCTGCTGTTGCTGCTAAGTCGCTTCAGTCGTGTCCAACTCTGCTCGACCCCATAGACGGCAGCCCACCAGGTTCCCCTGTCCCTGGGATTCTCCAAGCAAGAACACTGGAGTGGGTAGCCATTTCCTTCTCCAATGCATGAAAGTGAAAAGTGAAAGTAAAGCCGCTCAGTCGAGTCTGACTTGCATCCCATGGACTACAACCGGGCTCCTCCGTCCATGGGATTTTCCAGGCAAGAGTACTGGAGTGGGGTGCTGTTGCCTTCTCCTTCCCCTTTCATACTTGTTAGCCTTTGTCTCACATATTGCAGTGCTCCTATGTTGGGGTGCATATACATTTATAATTGTTATTTCTTCTTCTTGGATTGATCCTTTGATCATTATGTAATATCCTTCTTGTCTCTTTTCACAGCCTTTGTTTTAAAGTCTAATTTATCTGAAATGAGTATTGATACTCCTGCTTTCTTTTGGTCTCTATTTACGTGGAATATCTTTTTCCCACCCTTCACTTTCAGTCTGTATGTGTCCCTTGTTTCGAGGTGGGTCTCTTGTAGACAACTTATACAGGGGTCTTGTTTTTGTATCCATTCAGCCAGTCTTTGTCTTTTGGTTGGGGCATTCAACCCATTTACATTTAAGGTAATTATTGATAAGTATGATCCCATTGCCATTTACTTTATTATTTTGGGTTTGGGTTTATACACCCTTTCTGTGTTTCCTGTCTGGAGAAGATCTTTTAGTATTTGTTGGAGAGCTGG
Organism: Bos indicus x Bos taurus; assembly: GCF_003369695.1. Lineage (NCBI taxonomy): Eukaryota > Metazoa > Chordata > Mammalia > Artiodactyla > Bovidae > Bos > Bos indicus x Bos taurus. The sequence continues at coordinate 67,115,482 of NC_040105.1, read as the reverse complement.
TTTGGTGGTGCTGAATTCTCTCAGCTTTTTCTTGTCTGTAAAGCTTTTGATTTTTCCTTCATATTTGAATGAGATCCTGCTGGGTACAGTAATCTGGGCTGTTGGTTATTTTCTTTCATCACTTTAAGTATGTCCTGCCATTCCCTCCTGGCTTGAAGAGTTTCCATTGAAAGATCAGCTATTATCCTTATGGGAATCCCCTTGTGCATTATTTGTTGTTTTTCCCTTGCTGCTTTTAATATTTGTTCTTTGTGTTTGATCTTTGTTAATTTGATTAATATGTGTATTGGGGTGTTTCACCTTGGGTTTATCCTGTTTGGGACTCTCTGGGTTTCTTGGACTTGGGTGATTATTTCCTTCCCCATTTTAGGGAAGTTTTCAGCTATTATCTCCTCAAATATTTTCTCATGGTCTTTCTGTCTTCTTCTGGGACTCTTATGATTCGAATGTTGGGGTGTTTAACATTGTCCCAGAGATCTCTGAGGTTGTCCTCATTTCTTTTAATTCTTTTTTCTTTTTTCCTCTCTGTTTCATTTATTTCTAACATTCTATCTTCTACCTCACTTATCCTATCTTCTGCCTCTGTTATTCTACTGTTGGATCCCTCCAGAGTGTTTTTGATCTCATTTATTGCATTATTCATTATATATTGACTCTTTTTTATTTCTTCTAGGTCCTTGTTAAACCTTTCTTGTATCTTCTCGATTCTTGTCTCCAGGCTAATTATCTGTAACTCCATTTTGTTTTGAAGATTTTGGATCATTTTCACTATCATTATTCGGAATTCTTTATCAGGTAGATTCCCTATCTCTTCCTTTTTTGTTGGTTTGGTGGGCATTTATCTTGTTTCTTTACCTGCTGGGTTTTTCTCTGCCTTTTTATTTTGTTTATATTGCTGTGTTTGAGGTGGCCTTTCTGTATTCTGGAAGTTTGTGGTTCCTCTTTATTGTGGAGGTTCCTTGCTGTGGGTGGGGTTGGATGGGTGGCTTGTCAAGGTTTCCTGGTTAGGGAAGATTATGTCGGTGTTCTGGTGGATGGAGCTTGATTTCTTCTCTCTGGCATGCAATGAAGTGTCCAGTAATGAATTTTGAGATGTCAATGGGTTTGGTTTGACTTTGGGCAGCCTGTATATTGAAGCTCAGGGCTATGTTCCTGTGTTGCTGGAGAATTTGTGTGGTATGTCTTGCTCTGGAACTTGTTGGCCCTTGGGTGGCGCTTGGTTTCAGTGTAGGTATGGAGGCATTTGATGAGCACCTATCAATTAATGTTCCCTGGAGTCAGGAGTTCTCTGGTGTTCTCCAGATTTGGACTTAAGCCTCCTGCCTCTGGTTTTCAGTCTTATTCTTACAGTAGCCTGAAGACTTCTCCATCTATACAGCACCAATGGTAAAACATCTAAGTTAATGGTGAAAAGTTTCTCCATAGCGAGGGACACCTGGAGAGGTACACAGAGTTATGTGGAGAAGAGAAGAGAAAGGAGGGAGATAGGGGTGACCAGGAGGAGAATAGTGGGAATCAAAAAGGGAGAGATCAAGCTAGCTAGTAATCACTTCCCTATGTACTCTCCACAGTCTGGATCCCTCAGAGATCTTCACAGAGTTACACAGAGAAGAGAAGAGGGAGGAAGGAGACAGAGGTGGCCAGGAGGATAAAAGGAGGAATCAAAAGGCGAGAGACAGACCTAGCCAGTAATCAGTTCCCTAAATGTTCTCCACAGCCCAGAACACACAAAGAGATTCACAGAGTTGGGTAGAGAAGAGAAGAGAACAGGAAGGCAGGAGATAGAGGCGACCTGGTGGAGAAAAAGGAGAGTCCAAAGGGAGAGACAGCAATCAAGCTAGTAATCTTACTCCCAAGTAAATATGAGTACTGAAGATTGGGTTCTTAAAGGTACAAAATTGATAACAAATACTAAAAATCAAAGATTAAAAATCTAGAGTAGAGGTTAGATTTTCAAAATACAATATTAAAGAAAAAAACAAAGTGAAAAGAATGATAAAATATATATATATGAAGTTTGCTTTAAATAACAGGGTCCTTTTTTTTTTTTCAAAGTAATGCTATGCTAAGTCACTTCAGTCGTGTCCGACTCTATGTGACCCCATAGACGGCAACCCACCAGGCTTCCCCGTCCCTGGGATTCTCCAGGCAAGAACACTGGAGTGGGTTGCCATTTCCTTCTCCAATGCATGAAAGTGAAAAGAGAAAGTGAAGTCGCTCAGTCATGTCCGACTCTTAACGACTCCATGGACTGCAGCCTACCAGGCTCCTCTGTCCATGGGATTTTCCAGGCAAGAGTACTGGAGTGGGGTGCCATTGCCTTCTCCGTTCAAAGTAATAGTAGGTTATAAAAATGAAAATTAAAGGAGTAATAGAGGACTTAAAAGTGACAAAATTTTTAAAAATGTTAATAGTAAAAATATATCTAAGACTTTCTCTGGTGTTGTTGTGGACAGTGTGGGGACAGTTCATTTTCAGCTAGTTTCTTGATCTGGCCTACACTTCTCAAGATGTATAGGCCCCTTCCTATGTAGTCGGTGCTAACTGCAGGGTTTTAATCTATTGCACCTGTCACTTCTAAAGCGGTTCCCTCTGTTTATTTTAACTTCTGTTTGCTGGTTTCTTCAGTGTCTAATTTCCTCCCTGACACAAGGGGGCGTTGGTGGTCACTTTTTTGGCTTTCTTGTTCAGTCGTGCTGTGGGGAGGGAGGAACACTGCAAACAAATATCACTGGCGTGTGTGGGGAATGCTTGCAGTGTCTGGGCCACACTGGGTTGCCCTGGCTCACAGCGTGTGTGTTTTCCCAGTCTACACTGTTCAGGCTCTAGGTTGCTCTGTCGGGAACTGTCTGAGGTGGGCCCCTATCTTACATGTACTTCCCAGGTCTAAGCCACTCAGGTTCAGGTTCTCGGGTACTCCACAAAGGCACAGACTTGGTTGTGCCTGCGTTTTGTGCCCTTCCCAGGTCCGAGCAGCTCAGGTGATCAGGTGCTTGGCGAGCTCAGTCGCCCCCAGTTGGGGGCTGCAGCTTATCACCTCCCCCATCCCAGCTGCTCGGTTTTCTGGGTGTACAACTGGCGCGCCTTCTCAGGTGTGCCGTGTGTCTCTTCTGGGAAGCTGATCTCTGGCTGCAACCCTCCCGGTGTCTGTCGACCGTCCAGAATCCCAAGAAGTGTTGGTTAGCAAGGAAGCCTGCTTGCAGTTTGGCAGATGATGCCTCTCTGGGGCCGTGTGCTCTAGCTGCCCTCGCCTGCATGTCTCAGGTGGAGAATGGGCCAGTCTGCAGCCACCTAGCTCTGCTCAGTCCTTTGTTCTGTGAGTGGGCCTGGCGGTGTCTTAGGTTAGGGCTTTTCAGGGGATAGCTATCCCACAGTCTGGGTTGCTGTCTCAAGTTGGTTCCCTCAGATTGCCCTCTGGGCATTCAGGCCTGGTCCTTACCCTAAGCAACGCAGCCCACACTTCCTGCCCAGCCCCCACTTGCTAGTGGCTGATACAAGCCTCTGTGCTGCTTCTCCACTGGGAGTTGCCATTAGGCAGGTAATCTGTGGGGTTTAATTATTTATTTTTCCTCCCGGTTATGTTGCCCTCTGAGGTTCCAAGGCTTTCCACAGATCCGCCTGTGAGAGTGTTTCCTGGTGTTTGGAAACTTCTCTCTTTTGTAAAACTCTCTTCCCAGGAGGGATCTCCATACCTACCTCTTTTGGCTCTCTTTTTATCTTTTATATTTTTTCCTACATCCTTTGGAAGACAATGGGCTGCCTTTCTGGGTGCCTGATATCTTCTGCCAGCATTCAGAAGTTGTTTTGTGGAATTTACTCAGCGTTCAAATGTTCTTTCAATGAATTTGTGGGGGAGAAAGTGTTCTCCCTGTTCTATTCCTCAGCCATCTTCTGAATATTTTTCTTGTTTCTTGAGGTAGGATTGAATTGTTGTAAATTTCTCTCTTAAAACTGTTTCACTGCATCTCATAAGGTTTGGATTGCTGTGTTTTCATTTTTCTCTAGGTATTTTTTTTTATTTCCTCTGATGTTTTCAGTGATCCACTGCTTGTTTAGTAGCATATTGTTTAACTTCCACTTGTTTGTGTTTTTTCGGTTGTTTTTTTCTTGTGGTGTATTTCTAGTCTCATAGCATAGTGGTCAGAAATGATGCTTGATCTGATTTAAGTTTTCTTAAATTTCCCAAGGCTCCCATTGTGGCCCAGTATGTAATCAATTTTAGAGAATATTATCTATACATTCAAGAAGAATGTGTATTATGCTGTTTTTGGATGGAATAATCTATAAATACCAATTAAGTCTATCTGATTTAATGTGTCATTTAAGGCCTCTGTTTTCTTATTGAAAATTTTGATCTGGATGATATGTCCATTGGTGTAAGTGGGGTGTTAAAATCCCCCACTGTTGTTGTGTTACTGTCAATTTTCCCTTTTATGGCTGTTAGTATTTACCTTATGTATTGAGGTGTTCAATATCAACAACTAAACAAAAAAAACCCAGAACAGCTAAATAAATGAATAAAAGTTAAAAAGTAAAATAAAGGGGAAAAAATTAAAAATTCTTCTCTATCAGTTTCCTTGCCCCTACTGCAAGCTACACCCTACCGCACCTCCCCAGTAGGCCTCCAAGACCTCCCAATAGGTCTTGGAGGTCTGGACCTGTTGTGTCATCCCTACCTTTATGTGTGCTCCTCTCACTGGAATCTGTTCCAGGAGCTGCTTTGGAGTGCCCTTACCCACTCCAGCCAGCTGAGGTGCAGGCCTCCATAGGGACATGTACAGTGGCTGGATAGTAAGAGTAGGTCTTGGAGAGGATGGTGCTGCTCTGCCCGCCTGGAACCACCTGTTCAGAGGAGGTCCTGTCAGGTTTGGTAACTGCTGTGACTGGCATACCTGAAGGAGGACTTGGAAGGGGATGACGCTTGATCTGCTTGGATCCACATAGACAGATGAGGCCCTGTTGGGGGTGGCACTCAGGCTGCCAGGGTCTGTGTGGCCAGAGGAGGCTTTGGTGAGGGTGGGGCTCAGGCCCAGGACCTGCATTGTCAGAGTAAGTCTTGAAAGGGAGCTCAGGCCAAGAAACCATATAGCTGGAAGATGCCTTAGGTTGGGGGGTAGTGGGGGTGGTGAGGCAGCTCAGGCCTGGGATTCACATGCCCAGAAGAGGCCCTGGGGAAAGGAGGCTCAGGCTCAAGGACTCATGTGGCTGCAAGAGCCTTGGGGAGTCAGTTCAGGCCCTGGGCACCTGTGAAGCTGAAAGAGGCCCTGGCATGGGTCAGGCCCCAGGCCCAGGATCTGCACAGCTGAAAGGGGCCTTAGGGTGTGGAGTTTCAGGCTCAGAACCCCAGAAGGCTCACTAGGGCCCAAATGGGTGTGGGAGATGCTGGTTGTGTTCCTCTTTGATCCCCTGAAGGTTTCTCTCCATCCTTGCTGATCTCCCAGCTGTAAGTGGCCTCTCCAAATGCAGGACTCTCTCCCATCCCTCACCCTCCGTGAAGGGTGCCAGTCGCATCCTCCCTCCACTTTTCCTTTTCCTCCCTCCTTACTTCCTTCCCACATCCTATCTGGTCCTGTAGGGGTTCCTCCCATCCCCTTAGGTGTTCAAGGATCCCCACCAGTGACTACTTGGTGTCCTAGTTTTGAGAAGACATGAATTCCATGTCCTCCTACTCTGTGATCTTGATTCCACCCATCAAATGAGTTTTGACAGGGTGCCATGACCATTAAACAATCAGCAAACGGTGCTAGGAAGTTGGCAGAGCAGAAGGATGTGTGCTCATCCCTTCTTACAAGAACATGAAAATCACAATTAATTGCCAAACAACTGTTGACAAAAACTCTGGAACCTGCCAAGAAAGATAACCATACATCCAAAGACAAAGGCGAAGCCACAACAAGATGGTAGAAGGGGCAGAATGAAATCTCATACCCACCAGGTAGGAGATCCACAAACTGGTAAACAATTATACCACAGAAATTCTCCAACTGGAGTGAACTTTCTGAGCCCATGTCAGGCTTTTCAGTCTGGGGTCTGTCAATGGGAGGAGTAATATCCAAAGATTCTGACTTTGGAGGCCAGCAGTATTTGATTGCAGGAATTTCACAGGACTGGGGGATATAGAAAGTCCACTCTTGGAGAGCACACACAAAGTTTTGTGTGTGCCAGGACCCAGGGGAAAAAAGCAGTGACCCCATAAAAGACTGGTCAGAACTACCTGCTAGTATTTGGGGAGTCTCCTGCTGAGGTAGGAGAGGGGCTTGGCACAAGGTGGAGACAACGACACTGGCAGCAGCAGTTCTGGAAAGCACTAGCCCCACCAATCATCCTGTAGGCTCCAGTGCTGGGTTACTTCAGGCCAAACAACCAATAGGAAGGAAACACAGGCCTACCAGTTAGCAGACAATTGGATTAAAGTTTTCCTGAGCACAGCCTTGTCCACCAGAGGAGCAAAACCTAGGTCTAACTACCACTATTCCCTCCCATCAGGAAGCTTGCAGAAGCCTCTTAGATAGCCCAATCCACTGGAGGACGGAGGGAAGAATCAAGAAGAATTACAACCCTGCAGCCTGTGAAATGAAAACCACAATCATAGAAAGTTAGATGAAGTGAAAAAAAAAAAACAAAAAAAAAAAAAACCCGGAGGATTATGTCGCAGAAGAAAGAAGAAGATAAACCCCCAGAAAAATAACTAAGTGAAGTGGAGATAGGCTGCCTTCCAGAAAAATAATTCAGAATAATGAGAGTGAAGCTGATTCAGAATCTCAGGAAAATATGGAGGCAAGGAACAAGAAGATGCAATAAATGTTTAACAAAGATTTAGAAGAACTAAAGAATAAGCAAACAGGGATGAATAATACAACAACTGAAATGAAAAATACACTGGAAGGAATCAAGAGCAGAATAAGTGAGGCAGAGAACAGATGCGACCTGGAAGACAGAATGGTGGAAATCACTGCCTCCAAACAGAATAAAGAAAAAAGAATGAAAAGAAATTAACTCAGTCTAAGAGACCTTGGGACAACATTAAAGAATCCAACATTTGCAATATGGGGGGGAGGCCCCAGAAAGAGAAGAGAGAGAGAAAGGATCTGAGAAAGTATTTGAAGAGATGATAACTAAAAACTTCCCTAGCATGGGATGTCAGTTACCCAAACCCAGGAAGCACAGAGAGTCCCAGGCAAGATAAATCCAAGGAAGAACACATTGAATCACATGGTAATCAAAGTGACAAAAACTTAAGACAAAGAAAAAATATTAAAAGCAACAAGGGGAAAAGACAACATACAAGGGAACTCTCAAAAGGATATAATCAGACTTCTCAGTAGAAACTCTGCAGGCCAGAAGGGAGTGGCATGATATATTTAAAGTGATAAAAGGGCAGAACCTACAACAAGAATACCAGCAAGGCTGTCTTTCAGATTCAATGGAAAAGTCAAAATCTTTACAGACAAGTAAAGCTAAGAGAATTCAACATCACCAGACCAGCTTTGCAACAAATGCTAAAAGAACTCCATTATGTAGGAAAGAGACCAACAACTTAAAGCAACATTGTACATATATAGACTGCTATATAAAAATCTCATGGGAACAGCAATTCCAAAAACTACAATAGATACACACACAAACAAAGAAAAAAGCAACCCAAACACAACACTAAAGATGGTCATCAAATCTCAAGAGTGGAGAATAAAAGAGGAAGGGAAGAAAAAGGACCCACAAAATCAAATTCCAAAACACTTAAAATAGTAATAGGAACATACATATCAATAATTACCTGAAATGTTAATGGATTAAATGCTTTAACCAAAAGATATAGACTGGCTGAATGGCTACAAAAAACAACACCTGTATATATGCTGTTTACAAGAGATCCACTTCAGACCTAAAGATACACATACAGACTAAATGTGAGGGGATGGAAAAAGACTTTCCCAAAGAAAGATGGAGTAGCAATACTCATATCAGATAAACTAAACTCTAAAATAAAGACTTTTATAAGGGACAGGCTTCCTTGGTAGATCAGATGGTAAAGAACCTGCCCACAATGCAGGAGACCTGGGTTTGATTCCTAGATTGGGAAGATCTACTGGAGAAGGGAATGGCACACTCCAGTATTCTTGCCTGGAGAATTCCATGAACAGAGGAGCCTGGAGAGCTAAAGTCCATGGGGTCTCAAAGAGTCAGGCATGCCTGAGCAACTAACACACACACACACACACACACACACACACACACACAAGGGACAAAGAAAGACACCATGTAATGATGAAGAGGTCAATCCAACAATAAGATATAACAATTGTAAATATATATGTACCCAACATAGGAACAGAGAAGGCAATGGCACCCCACTCCAGCACTCTTGCCTGGAAAATCCCATGGACAGAGGAGCCTGGTGGGCCACAGTCCATGGGCTCACTAAGAGTCGGACAAGACTCAGCGACTTCACTTCCACTTTTCACTTTCATGCATTGGAGAAGGAAATGGCAACCCACTCCAGTGTTCTTGCCTGAAGAATCCCAGGGACGGAGGAGCCTGCTGGCCTGCCGTCTATGGGGTCGCACAGAGTTGGACATGACTGAAACGACTTAGCAGCAGCAGCAGCAGCAGCAGCAACATAGGAGCACTTCAATATATAAGGCAAATACTAAGAGTCATAAAGGGAGAAATTGACAGTAACAAAAATAATATTGGGGGATTTTAACAGTCCAGTTCATCAAGGGATAGCTCATCCAGACCAAAAAATCAGTAAGAAAATATAAGCCTTAAATGACACATTAGACCAGATGGACTTAATTTGTATTTATAGATCATTTCATCCAAAAGCAGAAGAATACACAGTCTTCTCAAATGCACACATAACATTCTCCTTTCTCCAGCATGACTACATGCTAGGCCATGCTTCCCAAAGCAAGCCTTGGGAAATTTAAGAAAATATAAATCATATCAAGCAAACACAACACTACAAGATTAGAAATACATCACCAGAAAAAACTGTAAAAAGAAAATCAGATGGAGGTTAAACAATATCCTACTAAATAAGCAATGGATCACTGAAAAAATCAAAGAGGAAGTAAAAAATATCTAGAAAAAAATGAAAATTAAAACACAACAATCCAAACCTTATGGGATGCAGCAAAAGAAGTTCTAAGAGGGAACTTGATAACAATTCAATCTTACCTCAAGAAGCAAGAAAAATCTCAAGTAAACAACCTAACCTTACACCTAAAACAAATAGAAAAAGAAGAACAAACAAAACTCAAAGTTTGTAGAAGGAAAAAAAATCATAATGATCAGAGCAGAAATAAATGAAATAGTGACAAAGAAAACAATAGCAAAAATCAATGAAACTAAATGCTCTTTCTTAAAAGATAAAATTGTAAACTGTTAGCTAGACTCATCAGAAAAAAAGGGAGAGAATTCAAATCAATAAAATTGGAAATGAAAATGGAGAAGCTACAACTGACACAACAGAAATACAAAGGCTCATAAGAGACTACTACAAGCAACTTATGACAATAAAGTGCACAACTTGGAAGAAATGGTAAAATTCTTTGAAAGGGACAATCTCCCAAGACTGAACCAGGAAGAAATAGAAAACATGAGCAGATCAATCACAAGCAGTCTAGTTGAAACTGTGATTTTAAAACTCGCAAACAACAAAAATTCAGGACCTGCAGGTTACAGAGGTGTATTCTATCAAACATTTAGAGAAGAACTAACACCTATCCTTCTGAAACTGTTCTAAAAAATTGCAGATGAAGGAAAACTCTCAGACATCATTCTATGAGGCCACCCTCACCCTGATACCAAAACCAGAAAAAGATGTCACAAAAAAAGAAAATTACAGGCTAATATCATTGATGAACATAGATGCAAAAACCTTCAACAAAATACTAGCAATCCAAACCCCACAATACATTGAAAGTATCATACACCATGATCAATAGGATTTATCCCAGAGATGCAAGTATTTTTCAATATCTACAAATCAATCAATGAGATACACCACCTCAACAAACTGAAGAATAAAAACCATATGATTATCTCAATTAAAAAAACATTTAACAAAATTCAGCATCCATTTATGATAAAAGCTTTCCAGGAAGTAGGCAAAGAGGGAACATACCTCAACATAGTAAAGGCCATAAAAGACAAACCTGCAGCTAACATCATACTCAACAGTGCAAAGTTGAAAGCATTTCCTCTAAGATCAGGTAAAAATCACTTGCTACTTATATATTCAACATAGTTTTGGAAGTCCTAGTAATAGTAATCAGAGATGAAATAGAAACGAAAAGAATCCAAATTGGAAAAGAAGTAAAACTGTCACTGTTTGCAGATGATGTTACTATACATAGAAAATTTTAAAGATGCTACCAGAAAACTACAGAACTTCATCAATGAATTTGGTAGAGTGGTAGGTTTCAGAATTAATACATAGAAATCTTTTGTATTTCTATACACTAACAATGAAACATTAGAAAGAGAAATTAAAGAAGAAATCTTATTTACCATCACATCAAAAATAATAAAATACTTAGAAAAGGGCTTTCCTGGTGGTTCAGTTGTAAAGAATCCATTTGCAATGCAAGACTTGGGTTCAATCCCTGGGTCAGCAAGATCCCCTGGAGAAGGAAATGGCAACCCACTCAAGTACTCTTGCCTGGGAAATCCCATGGACAGAGGACCCTGGTGGGCTACAGTCCATTGAGTCACAAAAAAGTTGGATAAGACTTAGCAACTGAACAATGACAATAACAACAACCTAGCAAAAAACCTGTCTAAGAAGCAAAAAACCTGTAATCTGAAAACTATAAGATACTGATTAAAGAAATCAAATACTACAGAAGAAAATGGAGAGATACATCATGGTCTTGGATTAGAAGCATCAAGATTGTCAAAATCTACATATTCAATTCAATCCCTATCAAATTACTGATGACATTTTTCACAGAACTAGAACAACAAATCTCAAAATTTGTATGGGGATACAGAAGACCCTGAATAGCCAAAACAATCTTGATAGAAAAATGGAGCTGGAGGAATTGGTCTCCCCGACTTCAGACTATCACAAAAAGCTGTAGTCATCAAAGCAGTATGGTAGTGGCACAAAAATAGAAACATAGATCAGTGAAACAGGATAAAATGCTCAGAAATAAACCCACAAACCTATGGTCAACTAACCTATGACAAAGAAGGCAAGAGTATACAATGGTGGAAAGACAGTCTCTTCAATTAATAGTGCTGAGAAAACGGGATAGCCACATGTAAAAAAAATGAAATTAGAACATTATTTAACACCATACATAGAAGTAAGCTCAAAATGGATTAAAGGCCTAAATGTGAGACTGTACACTCTAAAACTCTTAGAGGAAACTATAGGCAAAACACTCTTTGGCATAAATCACAACAAGATTCTTTTTTACTCATCTCCTAGAGTAATAAACCATTGGAGAATGGAAAGGATACCTACTCCAGTATTCTGGCCTGGAGAATTCCATAATTATATAGTCCATGGGGTTACAAAGAGTTGGACACGACTGAGTGACTTTCACTTTCACTTCAGAGTAATAAAAATGAAAACAAAAATAAACTAATGGCACCTACTTAAACTCAAAAGCTTTTGCACAGCACAGGAAGCCATAGACAAGATGAAAATACTACCCACAGATTGGGAGAAAAATATTTGTAAATGATGTGATCCACAAAGGATTAGACTCCAAAATTTACTAGCAGCTCATGCAGCTTAATATCATGAAAACAAACAAGCTAATAAAAAAATGGGAAGAAGACCTAAATAGACATTTCTCACAGAAGATATAAATATGGCCAAGGGCACATGAGAAGTTGTTAAACATTGGTAATTATGAGAGAAATGCAAATCAGAAGTACAATGAATTATCACCTCACACTTGTCAAAATGGTTACCATAAAAAAAATCTACAAACACAAATATCAGAAAGTGTGTGGAGAAAAGGGAACCCTCATACATTTTGGATGGCAATGTAAATTGGTACAGCCACTATGGGAAACAGTATGGAGTATCCTAGAAAATTAGAAATAGATTTATCATATGATCCTGTAATCACAGTTCTGGGGAAAAACAGTATGAAAAGATACATGCACCCAATATTCATTGCAGCACTGTTTGCAATAGCCAAGACATGTAAGCAACATAAATGTCCAAGCACAGATGAATGGATAAAGAAGATATGGTACACATATACAATAGAATATTACTCAGTCATTAGAAAGAATGAAATAATGTCATTTGCAGTAACATGGATGGATCTAGAGATTGTTATACTGAGTGAAGTCAGAGAATGAGAAATATTGTATTATATTGCTTATATGCTGTATCTAAAAAGAAATGATACAAATGAACTTAATTACAAAATAGAAACAGCCTCACAGAATTAGTAAACTTATGGTTACCAGCGGGGAAGGGTGGGGAAGAGGGATAGTTTGGGATTGACATATACACACTGTGCTCTCTCTCTGTATGTATGGATATATATATATATATATATACACACATACTACACAGGCCCTTAGTTGTGGCATGTAGGATCTAACTTCCTGACCAGGGATTGTACCTAGGCCCCCTGCACTGGGAGCATGGAGTCTTAGCCTCTGGACCACCAGGGAAGTCCCTGTATAATCTTCTATATTAATGTAAAGCTTAAATGGGAAATTATAAAAGTTGTTTTATTAACAAAATCTTCAATAAAATTCACATGGTTAATGGAGTTCATTATTTTAATACTTAAAAATAAGTTAAAATAGTTATTCAGAACAAAAACAAAAACAAATGGTACTGAGAGAAGTGGATATACCCTTGAAAACAATGGAATTGGACTCTTCAGTTTCTCTTCAAAATTAACTCAAAATTGATCAAAGACTTAAGAAAGAGAACTAAAAATATAAAACAAAAAATTAGAAGAAGATATCCAGGGATATCTTAATTAACTTCGATTTGGCAATAGATTCTTAGGTCTGATGCCAAAAGGACAATAACCAAAGAAAAATAGATAAATTGGAGTTCTACAAAATTAAGAATATTTGTGTATCCAAGTAACAAACATTGGTGAGGATGTGGAAAAAAGGGAACCCTCATATACTGTTGGTGGGAATGTAAATTGGTGCAGCCACTGTGGAAAACAGTATGCAGGTTTCTCAAAAGATTTAAAATAGATCTACCATATATATGACCCAGCAATTCCATTCTTTGGTATATAGCTGAGAAAAAAGTACTAATTCTAAGAGATACATGCCCCCCCCCCCCAATATTCATAGTAGCAGTTTCATAATTGCCAAGGTATAGAAGCAACCTAAGTGTCCATCAACAGATGAACAGAAAAAAAAAAAAGTAGTATATATATGCAATAGAATACTTCTCAACTATAAAAAAAGAATAAAATTTTCCCATTTGCAGAAATATGGAGAGTCCTGGAGGGCATTATGCTAAGTGAAATAAATTAGACAGAGAAATACAAATGCTATATGTTATCACTTATATGTGGAATCTAAAAAATATATAACATAACAAATTAGTCAATATAACAAAAAAAGAAGCAGACTCACAGATATAGAGAACAAACCAGTGGTTATCAGTGGGGCGGGGAAAAGGGCAATACAGGGGTTGGGGGGAGGGAGGTACAAAGTTCTGGATATAAGATAGGTTACAAAATATTGCATGACACATGGAATATGACACACAGTCAAAACTTTGTAATAACCACTACTGCTGCTGCTGCTAAGTCGCTTCAGTCGTGTCCGACTCTGTGCCACCCCATAGACGGCAGCCCACCAGGCTCCCCGTCCCTGGGATTCTCCAGGCAAGAACACTGGAGTGGGTTGCCATTTCCTTCTCCAATGCATGAAAGTGAAAAGTGAACCACTAATGGAGTGTAATCTTTAGGAATGTGTAAAAATAATAAACAGTTAAAAAAGAGAAAAAGAAAATTTTTTTGTATCAAAGGATACCGTCAAGAAAAAATACAACCTATAGAATGACTGGAAATATTTGCAAACCCTACATTTGACAAAGGCTTAATATTTATCTAGTATATATAATAAACTCTTACAACTCAAAAAATAAAAGATAACCCAATTAAAAGATGAGCAAAAAAACTGAATGAACATCTCTCTAAAAAGATATACAAATGACCAATAAACACATGAAAATATGCTCCACATCATTAGTCACTATGGAAATGCAAATTGAAGCACAATGAAATGCTACTTCATACACAGTAGGATGCTATAATAAAGAAAAGAAGTGTTGACAGGATAACGAAGAATTGATACCCTCGTATATTGCTGGTATATATGTTAAATATTGTAGGTATTATGGAAAACTTTTCAGTTGTTCCTCAGAAAGTTAAACATAGCATGATCATGTGATTCTGCAATTTCATTCCTATGTATGTACCCAGAACTGAAAAGTGGTGATCAAAGAAATAGTTGTAGACAAATGTTCATAGTAACACTATTCACATCAGCAAAAGTTGAAAACACTCCATATGTCCATCCACTGATGAAGGATAAACAAAATGTAAATCCATACAGTGGGTTATTATTTACCCATAAAAGGAATGAAATGTTAATATGTACCATTAATGCTAATGGTACAAGAAAGATGAACCTCAAATACTTTATGGTGAGTGAAAGAAGCCAGTCACAAAAGTCCATACATGATTTCATTTATACGTGAAATGTTCAGAACAGGTCAAATTAATAAAGGTGAGGTAATTAATAGTTGTCAGAGACTGGGGGAAGGGGAAATAAATAGTGAAGAAAATATTTATCTAATATAAAATAATGCAGTAAAAGAGAAATAGAAACAAAAAAGATATGGGACATATAGAAAACAAAAAGTAAAATGGCAGAAGTGAATCCAACCACATCAAAGTTAACACTAAATGCAAATAGATTAAGCAATCCAATCAAAGGAGTTTGCCAGATCAGAAAAGAAAAAAGAACCTACTATTTACTGCCTACAATAGACCCAATAGATTCAAAGACCCAAATAAGTTGAGAATAAAGAACAGAAAAAGCTATATCATGGAAAGAGCAGTGAAAAGAAACCTGGAGTGGCTTTAAAACAAACAAAAAACTGTTACTAAGATAAAGAGAGACATTCTATAATGATAAACAGGTCAATACATTGGGAAAATAATATAATATAAATTTATATGCAGTTAACAAGAAAGTTACAAAATACATGAAGCAACCAGTGACAGAAATGAAGGACAAAATGGACAATTTATTGATATTATTTGGGGTTTTCAATACCACACTTTCAAAAATGTATAGAATATCAACAAGGAAATAGAAGACTTTAACAACAGTGTAAACCAACTAGACATTACATTACATTACATTACAGATATCTACAGAACAACAATAGGACTCAACAACAATAGAAAAACCCTTTTCATGGACATAGAACACTCCCCAAGACCACAAAGAAGGGCATAAAATAAATCTCAGTGCATTTTAAGGAACTGAAATCATACAGTCTATGTTCTTAAACCACAATGGTATGAAATTAGAAATCAACACAACCATGTGGGTACTAAACAACACATCCCTAAGTAACCAATGAACCAAAGGAGAAATCACAAAGGAAATTAGACTATACTTTGAGATGAGTGGAAATGAATACACAACATAAAACTGATGGGACTGAATGAAAGCAGAGTGATTAGAGGAAAATATGTACCTGAAAACACTTATAAAAGAAGAAAGATTTCAAGTTAGTAACCTCACCTTCCACCTTAAGACACTGGAAAGAGAAGAGTAAAATAGGCTAAAGCAAGAAAAAGAAAGATAATAATAAATATTACAGGGAAAATTAGTGAAATAGAAAATAGAAAATTAATATGGAACGTCAATAACAACAAAAGTTGGTTCTTCAAAAAGATCAACTAAATTGACAAGCTTTTAGCTAAACTTAGCAATTAAAGGAGAGAAGAAAATCAGTAATAAAACTGAAGATGTGACTACCAACATTACAGAAATAAAAATGATTATAGGAGAATGTTATAAACTGTATTTCAACAAGTTAATAACTTATATGAAGTGGATAAATTACTAGAAAGTCAGAATGTACCTACGCTGACTCAAGGGAAAAATAGAAATAGACCCATAAAAACTAAAGAGATTAAATAAGAAATTGAAAACTATCCATAAAGAAAAGCCTATGCCCATATGGCTTCTCTGGTGAATTCCACCAAACCTTTAAAGTGGAACTAGTATCAATATTTACAAACTGTTCCAAAATATAAAAGAGCTAATCCTTCCAAATTCATTCTATGAGGCTATTATTATCCTGATACAGAAACAAGACAAAGGGATCTCAAGCAAACAAAATCTATAGATGAACATTCCATATAAATACAGAGAAAAACATCTTTGAAACAGTAGTAGCAAGGTGAATCCACAAACATTAAAAAGATAATAAACCATGACTAGTGGGGATCAATATATTACACAAATTGAATGAAGGAAAAAAACTACATGATCATCTCAATTGATGCAGATAAAGCATTTGATAAAATCCAGCATTCTTGCATGATTAAAAAAAAAACACACTCAGGAAACATAAGAGAGGTAAACTTCCTCAACCTGACAAAGGATGTCTGCAAAAAATCCACAGCTTCTATCATATTTAATGCTGAAAGACTCTGTGTCGTCCCTACTTTGATTCAACATTTTATTCTAGGTTCTAGGCAAGGCAGTTAGACAAGAAAAAGAATCTAAAGGTACCCAGATTGGAAAAGAAGGGGTAAAACTATTTGTAGATTACATGATTTTATATTTAGAATATTAAAATAAAGAATCCAATAAAACATATTAGAAGTAATAAAGAATTTAACAATGGTCAGTTCAGTTCAGTCGCTCATTCGTGTCCAACTCTTTGTGACCCCATGAACTGCAGCATGCCAGGCCACCCTGTCCATTACCAAATGTTACAAAATAAAAAAATCAACATACAAAATCAATTATAAAATACAGAAGAAAATTCTATTTACAATGATATAAAATAGAATAAAATATTTAGGTTTTTTTTTTGTAACATAAGAAAAATAGTCAGTTTAATAATTACAACAATGTAGCATGAGTAGTCAAGGGCAGGACACCTGCGGGGGCGTTTGTGGAGCATCCGCATGGCTGTGAACGGGGTCCCTGCGCGTCTACAGAAACAAGGGTGTGGGCACTGGGGGCCCACGGGGAGTTCCCAACAGTGGCCCAACCTGCTGCAGAGTACGTCCCCTCCCGCCCGGGTGAGGACATGGCTCTGTCTCCTCGTCCATGGAAGGTGGGGGCAGAGGTGACTCCAGGAGGCAGACAACCCCTTCTTGACGTCCCCTGGGACCCCGAGCCCCTCAAAGGTCCCACGGAGACACGGTTGCAGTCCACTGACAACAGGGCAGGTTTGCAGAAAGAACTGCTCAGATGCATCGTCTCTCCTCCTTAAAAACCTTAGTAAAACCCTGGGACCCAGGAAGGATGCGTTACACAAGCATGTCAACGGCCACCCCTCGGGAGAAGGGGCGGTGAGAACACACGTGTGTCCCCTCGGTGCTAAAGTTAACAGTTAAGGCAGGTTCTGCGGGTGCCCCGTCGGGGTGTGGGCGGCAATATCGCCTGTCACAAAGTGCTGGAGAGTCAGGTGATGAAGTGGTTCCTGAGTTAGAATTTGCTTGAGACTGCAAACTTCAGTACACTCGATTGGATTGTTTCCCACTGCGAGCTCTCATGCGTCACCAAGGGGCCCACTGAGAAAACAGGGCTTACAAAACACTCCAAGGACTATTTTTTCTAGCCCTACCACTAACAAACAAAATAAAATGCTAAGCACAAGAAGTTTGCAGTTCTCATTACAAGGTCAAGTGTTGTCATAGTCAACGCCGGCCCCAGACATACCCACTTGAGTAGGGGAGCCTGAGGGTGGGGCCGCGGGCGGGAACAACGGGCACCCAGACCTGCAACTGCTCGGAGCTCACTGACGTCTGCCAGCCCGATGCAGTGAGAGGAGCGCAGGTCAGAGTTGCATCTAATGCCACGTGGGCGTTTCCAAGACGTCCCTGATCCAGGAGCTGGGGCTTGGGCTAAGGAGACTACACTTATCTTTTACATGTTCATCTCACTTTACAAACAACTTCTTCAGAAGATTGGGGCGCAGGAGCAGGTTCTGTGAACCGGCTGGACCCCAGGCTGGGCTCCAGGCCCTGAGGACAGGCTCCCTCCTCCGGGTCCTGGCCATCTGGACTCAACATGGGGTGGGGTGCGGGAGGGTCCTCGTCTCAACCCCCCACTCCTTGGGGAATCTCAGGCATGTTCTATTGCTGTACTTTTACAGAAACAGTGCAGACATTGCCTTCTCAGTGAGCACGGAAGGCCTGCCCACTGCCCCTGATGGGACAGAGTGCCCACCTGCGCCTGGCAGCATGTCCTCACAGGTTGCAGCGACGTGCAATACATAGCACACTTTATTTACAAGCTCCAGTGAGCTCGCTCCTTCTGGGAGGACGGGATGGTGCACCTGGCCAAGTTACCAGACCAGCCCCCACACCAGGCACCCTCTGCCACGCATGTGCTCACATGAGGCAGACATGCACACACCTGTCACGGGACCTAGTGGCAGCAGACGTGGTTCCTCGGGTTCAGGGCTGAGGCTCAGAACCCTGGGTTCAGCCTAAGTGAGGCACATGGCAACAGTGACCCTGGTCTACCAGGAGACTGGGGTGGGAAGACGGGGCCTCTGCAGGTCTAACCAGGCGAGCTGCAGGCAGACACTGTGGAAAGTGTTTCTGGAGCACTGAGGGGGGTGGGGTGAGGGTGGGGGGAGCAGAGCAGGCACCCCCAGAAACACCTGTGCATCTCCAGCCTCTGGTCCCCACGAATGGTGAGCAAAAGACCCAGGGCGCAGGACCAGAGAGGTTAGTGGAAGGGGACTGCAGCCCAGGAGTCAGCCCAGACAGAACCACCGTCGTATGCATTCAGAATGGGGCATTTACAGGGAATGTATACATAATATTTACACATGTTCACTAGGAGCCTGCAAGTCCAGATGCCATCACTGCACTTATTGCAAAACGAGGTACTGGATGGATGTGGAGGGGAAGACATGCAGTCTGGCCTCAGCGCCTGTACCTCACAGCCGCCCCATGCTGCACGTCTCCACGCGCGGAAAGCAGTGGCTGTGCAGCCCCTCCCTGTAGCCCTGAATGTCATGGGCCCAGGGTCGCGGGGCTCTGGCTCAGTCTCATAATCGGTCTTGATGAAGCACCAGGACGCCCCTCAGAGGTTCATCTCATCACAAGCAGGGTCGTTCACATTCTTGAGAACCTTCCTCACCAGCTTCTCCAGGTCTTCGCGGGCTCTCTGCTTCTCCTCCAGAGACTCCTTCATCTTGTCCTGTCGTAACTCCTGGACCTCATCTTTTAGCACGTAAACGGTGTCAGTGAGACTCTTTTCTTCTGTCACTGTCTGACCGTTACTTTTAATTTCTTCAACTATAATTTTCTCTTCTTCTGGAAGCAAAAGTTGTGGAGCAGATTATTTGCATGAACTTGAGTTGAATGTCTGCCATGTCTTGGTGCTGGTGCAGTAAGCCTTGATGACCTTCAGGATCTGGGCATCCTCCTCCAGCGCAGCTGTATTTTTCCTCAGCGCGAACTCCTTGTCCGAAAGCTTCCGCTCAGGCCTGCGCTTGGGGAGCAGCTTCTTCATGGTCTTGGGACTCTTGCTCAGGTCCTCTTTGTAGCAGAGGGCAGCCAAGGGCTGCAGGCGGGGGTGCGGGTCACAGGCAGCTCAGGCTCCAGGGCTTGGGGGTCTTTGGAGGCTCTAGGGGCCCCCTGTTGATTGATGGTGGTGTGTGGAGTGCGGTGGTGGTGGGGGGTGTGTGGGGCAGCATGTGGTAGGCGGGCGTCAGCAGCACAGGCTTGCTGTCCACATGCTTGCTGGACCAGGTGATGAAGTGGGAAGCAAGGGTGTGAGACAGCACAGAGTGAGGCTTGATGGTGGGGTTTCCTGCCAGGGTGACCTTCGTCTGCTTCTGCAGATGGTCCACCAACTCGTGGAGGTCCTGCTGGTTATTGCAGGACACCAAGATCCGCTTGCTCATGCTCCCTGATATTTCAAACGCATTTCTATGATTTTTCACTGTTCTCAAGCTTTGTGATTGTCATTCCTGTAGTTGGTAGCTTTCCTTGATATATAAAACCACTCATCCTAGGACTGACAGACAACATTAGCAAAATATTTGGAAAGAGTAGATGGCTTTCATTCTTTTCCTCACTGCTGGCACACAGGATCAGGACCTGAGACATGTAAACAACGCTGCCCAGGGTCTTGATGTTGTCGCCCTCCCAGCTCCGGATGGCCCCTGTTAGGATCTGCAGCTCCAACTCCTTCCTCTTCCACACCTCCTAACACTGCACTGAGTGGTTTTTGAAGGCGGTCATGGATTTCTGAATATCTTGTCTGTCTGGGTGATAATCCTTCATGTGTCTCTCCAGCTCCTTGAGCAGCGCA
The DNA here is from genome assembly GCF_003369695.1 of Bos indicus x Bos taurus. Lineage (NCBI taxonomy): Eukaryota > Metazoa > Chordata > Mammalia > Artiodactyla > Bovidae > Bos > Bos indicus x Bos taurus. Next base: position 67,094,932 of record NC_040105.1, on the reverse strand, counting down.
GGGTACTTGTCTAGGCACATGTGGACAGTGACGCCAGTGGTCAGCATGAGAATCCCTGGGCTGCTGGCACCCTTCATCTCTATGAACTCTCCCAGCTCCTCACTGTGCTCCATGAGAATGCTGACCGTGAACAGTGGTTGGCACAGTACGCCAGGTACAGGGTCTTCGTTTGTGGCATCAAGCTGAGGAAGCAGCCCCCAACCCTCTGTTGGGTCTCTGGCATCTTGGTGCATTCTTCTAAAGACTGTACAAGTATTTGCTGGAAAAAAAAAAAACATATTTCTTCTAGATTTCCCATTAAATATGAAGTGTTTGCTGAACTTAACTTCTCACTGGTCTGCAGGGGCCGTAGGTAGATTGAAAGCAGTTTGAAGTTCTTTAGAATATTCATTTTCTATTTCCAAAATATTCTGTAGCACCACATTGTAACAGCTTTTGTTAATGGCAGTCGTATCAAATCCTTTGAGAGGGCTCTTCAAGATTCCGGGTAAGTAGTTGCTGGGGAACCAGCTAGTCCTGCCGTTGTGTGTGCCCTCCCACCAGCCCCCCTCCTCCACCCAAGTGACGTGGATGATGTCTCCTTTCGTGAAGGACACCTTGTCTTCATTCGTCTGCTGGAAGTTAAACTTGGCTCTGATGACCAGCTGATTGTCGCTATTATCGCTCATGTCCAAACTGCGGTACTGGCCCTGGAACAACTGTGAAGTCCTACCGTGAAGGCTGCAGTCCCAGGGAGTCAGAAGACTTGATCTGGTGGGAGGAGGGCCAGGCGCACATGGAGTCGCTCCCCAGGCCGATGTCTGCTGTTACTTTATTCAGCGTCACTAAGGAGCTGAGGAGCTTGTTGAAATTCTGCCCCTGATACAAATTGTTTGCATCAGACGTCTCCAGCTGCAGGGACACCCGGCAGCCTCGCAGGAACTTGTGAATGTTGCTCAGGCACTCGCCCTTGTTCCGGGGCTCTGGGTAGACCTGCACCACAGAGCACAGGTGCTGAGCGCTGTGCGCAGGTCACAGGCGTGCCCAGAGGCGAGCCGGACGCTGCCCCCTGCAGGCATGACCGCCCCTCACGTGACCAGGGCGGGTGGCCCCGGTGGCTTGGAGCGACCCTGGCCGCCCCCCAGAGCCCGCACACTCGGCCACTGCCTCTCCTCATATTTAAGATCAATTTGTTAGGTAGGTAGAATAGGGAAAAGGAGTCCAAAATGGCGGTGGCTAAAACACAAGGAAGGTCAAAAGAAGGTCCGAGGACCAGAGTGAAGACTTCAGGCAGAACAAACAGCACTCCTGGCTGAGCCCAATTTGCATAGGGCAGGCCCAGGTGGAAGAAAAAACATATAAAAGGAGGAGCCAAAGCGCATTCTCATGGACTCTCTCTCCCACATGCGTGTGCTCTCTCTCTCTCTCCCCCTCCCTCCCCACGCACTCCTCCACTGTCTTCTCTTTGAGTCTTGGATTCTCCTGCTATCTTCTAAATAAAATGGAGCTGTAACACTGATTTGCCTAAGAGCTGTAGCATGGTTTGTCCAAGACCCGAGAGCTGTGACGTACCGAGGGCTTTAATGTTCATCGCTCCAAATCTTTGTTGTGATGAGACAAAGAACCGAGGAACATACACTCGCATGACAAATTTAACAAAAAAGTGCAAAACTTTTGAAAGAGGGGTCAAAGATAACAGCATAGGAAGACCCTGAGCTTGCCTCCTCACATATAGAGCAATTCCTGCCAAAGAACAACTAATTGGCTGATTGAACTGCTACTGCAATGAGAAGCATAACATAGAAATAGGTAGAAGAGATGGGAACATGGAATTTACAAGGACTCACCCCTGATGTGGAGATCTGTGGTAGGGAGGGATATTGCTGAGGAGTCAGAGCACAGACTCACCCACCTTGAGACACAGTGAAAAAAAAACAGCAATTTAAAAGTCATCTAGACTATAGGTAAAGGAAATCTAGTCACTAACCCTAGAGCTTTGGGTTAATGGGCAGGAAATTGGAGGTCTCACCAGGGTTGGAGTTATCAGTGAACGCCATTGTTTGAGTTCCCCAGGCATTCCCTCAGGCCCATGCCCACTCCAGTTCTAGCCATTTCACCAAGGGCAATCTCAGGTGAAGTCACCCCCAGCCACTCCCAGGCTTGTGCCTAATCCAGCTCTAGCTGTTCTGCCATGGAGGCCTTGTTACAACACTTCCTGAGATTGTATCCAGCCCAAGCCCACTCTAGCCCCAGCTGTTTTACCAAAGTGGCTCCAATGTGGCACACCCCACAAGGAATTACCCTGGCCCAGGGCTGTTCCAGCTCCAGCCTTCCCATCAAGGTGGTCTCAGGAACATCACTCTCTGGGAATCACCACCAGTCCAACCCTCTTCAGCTCAAGTCACCCTGCCAAGGTTGCCTCAGTTCAGCACTCCCCAGGGACTTCCTTTGGCTCATGCCCACTCCAGTTCTACTAATCTGCCAAAGCTTTCAGGTGCAAGCATTCTACACAGGGGATGCTCCCACACAAGGCCCTCCTTCACCTATTCACAGAAGCAAAGACCAAAAGCACACAAAATGAGGAGTCAGGAATATGTTCCAAATGGAGGAACAAAATAAAAGCCCAGAAAAATAAAACCCCAATGAAATGGAGAGAAATAATTTACATAATAAAGAGTTCAAAAAACAATCATGAAGATACTCACTGAACTCAGCAGAGTGGAGGAACTCAGTGAGAACTTCAACAAAGGTTTTAAAAATATAGGGAAGAACAAACCAGAACTGAATAATATAATGACTGAAATAAAATATATTCTAAAGGTAATCAACAACAGATTACACGATACAGAAGAATGGATAAGTAATCAAGAAGACAGAATAGTGGAAATCACTCAATCATAACAGGAAAAAAAAAAAAAGAATTTTTTAAAGTGACGATAGTTTAAGGGACCTCTGGGACAACATCGAGTGTCCTAAGATTCACATTATATGGGTCCCAGAAGGAGAAGAGACACAGGAAGGGATGGAAGACTTATTTGAAGAAATAATGGCTGAAAACTTCCCTAACCTGGGGAAGGAAACAGACATCCAGGTACAGGATGCACAGAGAGTCCCAAAAAGATGAACCCAAGTCATCACAATTAAAATGGCAGAAGTTAAAGAGATAATCTTAAAGGCAGCAAAAGAAGAAAAAAATAACTAATCATATAGAAAAGAAACCCAATAAAATTATCAGCAAAATTTTCAGCAGAAACTTTACAAATTTACAGGTCATAGTGCAGTGGCAGGATATACTTAAAGTACTGAAAGGAAAAAACTTACAACCTAGAATAATCAATTCAGTGCAGTAATCATTCATAATTGAAGGACAGATAAAGAGTTTCTCAGATATTCACAACTAGAGGAGTTCATCACCACTAAACTGGCCTTTTAAGAAAATTTAAAGTACATTTTTAAGTTAAACAAAAGGCCACTACTAAAATAAAATATATGAAAGAAAATATCTCATTGATAAAGGCAATTAAAAAGCTAGTATATAGGTTAAAAAACATAGTACAGTCAACCATGACTAAAATAACTAGTTAAGGGAGACACAAAATCAAAAGATGTATTGACAAAATATATCATCAAAAACATAAAATGTAGGTTGGGGGATAAAAATAGAGTATTTTTTGAATGCCTTCAAATTTAAGTGGCTATCAGGAGAAGGCAATGGCACCCCACTCCAGTACTCCTGCCTGGAAAATCCCATGGACGGAGGAGCTTGGTAGGCTGCAGTCCATAGGGTTGCTGAGGGTCGGACACGACTGAGCGACTTCACTTTCAATTTTCACTTTCATGCATTGGAGAAGGAAATGGCAACCCACTCCAGTGTTCTTGCCTGGAGAATCCCAGGGACGGGGGAGCCTGGTGGGCTGCCGTCTATGGGGTCACACAGAGTCGGACACGACTGAAGTGACTTAGCAGCAGCAGCAGCAGCAGCTTAAAATAGATGACTACAAGCTAATATATATGAATCTCTTGGGAACCACAAACCAAAAACCTACAATGAATAGAAAAAAATAAAGAGAAATGACTGTAAAAATAACACTAAGAGGACATGTTAGGCCACAAAGAAGTCTAAATTTAAGAAGATTGAAATCATACTAAGCATTTTTCCTGACCACAATGCTATGAGACTAGATGTCAATTACAAGGAAAGAAACACAAACATGTGTAGACTACACAACATGCTACTAAACAATCAATAGGTCAATTAAGAAATCAAAGTGGAAAAAAACACTTTAGAAAATTGAAAATGAAGACACTTCTGTCCAAAATCTATGGGATGCAGCAAAAGCAATTCTAAAAGAGAAGTTTATAGTAAAAGGCTTATATCAAGAAACAAGAAAAATCTTAATCTAAATATACATGTACAGAAACTAGAAAAAGAAGAAAAAACAAAATCCAAAGTTAGTGGAAGGAGGGAAATAATAAAGCTCAGATGTGAAATAAATGAACTAGAGACTAAAAATATTAGAAAAGATCAATAAAACTAAGAGTTGGTTCTTTGAAAAAATTAACAAAATTGACTAACAAATGGCTAACAAATGTTTAGTCAGATAAGAAAGAGAGAGCACAAATAAATAAAATTACAACTGAATGAGTAGAAGTCACAACAACTACCACAGAAATACAAAGAATCATGAGAATATTATAAAAAATTATATGCCACAAATTAGACAATCTAGAAGAATGGATAGATTCCTAGAAACATACAGTGATTCCAAGAATGAATCATGAAGAAATAGATAATCTGAATAGATTGATTACTAGTAACAAAACTAAATCAGTAATCTAAGAACTGTCAAAAAACAAAAGTCCAGGTCCAAATGGCTTCACAGGTGAATTCTATCAAACATTTAAGGAAGAGTCAATACCTATCTTTCTCAAAGTATTCTCAAAAATTGAGGAGGAAAGAAAGGTTCCAAACTCATTTTTTGAGGCCAGTATTACCCTGATATAAAAACTAGACAAAGACACCACACACAAAAACATTATAGGCCAATATCTCTGATAAACAGAGATACAAGAATCCTCAACAAAATATTAGCAAATCAAGTTCAATAATACATTAAATGGATTATATACCACGATCAAGTGAAATTTATCTCAGGAATGCAAGAATGGTTCAAAATCCACAAATCAGTTAACATGATACACCACATTAACCAAAATAAACAAAACCATATGATCATCTCTCTAAATGCAGAAAAAGCTTTTCACAAAATTGAACATCAGGGACTTCCCTAGCAGACCAGTTAGGACTCAGTGCTTTCACTGTCATGGCCATGGGTTCAATCTCTGGTCTGGGAACTAAGATCCTGCAAGCTGCACAACATGGTATAAAAACTGAACATTCATCTATGATAAAATCTCTAAAGAAAGTGGGTATAGAAGATACGTAATATCATAAAGGCCAAATATGACAAACCCACAGCTAACATCATACTCAGTGGTGAAAAGCTGAAAGGTTTTCCTCTAAGATTAAGAAGAAGACAAGGGTTGAGGGGAGAACAAGATGGTGGAGGAGTAGGTGGATGTGAAGTACATCTCTTTCCACAGATACATCAGGAATACACCTTCAGACACAGAAGTGCATGCAGAACACCAGCTGAGAGAAGACAGGAGTACCTGACCAATGGAAAATAATATACACCACCAAGCAAAACTTGGTAGGATGAAGGAACTAGGGGGAAAAAACAGGAGTGTCAGTAGGACTGGACCTGCCCTCAGCAGGTGGGGGAACTGAAGCAAGGGTCTGAGCCCCACATTGGGGCAATTGTCTGAGTCAGAGGAGAAACATTTAAGGCTGAGAGTGAAACAGATGATCTGTGGCAGCCTAAATGGAATGAGAATCAGACAGTCCTTGATGAAGCCATAAATACCCCGGATAGGAATGATGGTCCCCTGGAAGGCACCAGGGGAGCTGGGTGCTGGCATTTAGATTGTGGAGCAATCCCAGGGTGAGGGCTGCTGTTGATTGCAGAGACGGATTGAAGGGATGTAAGGGAGGAGATCGTGGTGGGAAATGTCAGTGGAGGAAAGCCAGGCAGCCATGGAAGCAAGGCAATACTGCTGAGTCATGCATAAGGGGTGGAGGTATCACCATAGCCTCTCTCGCCCCATGCTAACATCCACAGCTGAACAATAGAGAGGCTGGCCCATCAAACACCTGATGCACTGAGTCCTACAGAGTAGGACCCCACCCAGGGTGCCCCTTTAAGTGCTTGACCTGCTGATCTACAGAGTAGGACTCCAGCCAGGGGGGCCCCTCTATGTGCCTGAAGCGGTGAACAACAGAGAAGGATCCCAGGAAAGGGAGCCTTCTAAGTGCCTGAACGGGCGGAGCTACAGAGAAAGACTGGTCAAAGAGGCCTTCTGATCGCCAGCTACAAGAGGCTTGATAAAAGACTCTGATAGGGCCATAACTCCTGTGGCAGAGGCAGCCTATGTCCCTGCACATTTGGTGCTGCCAGGGTCCCTGCAAGCCAAGCAGCTGTGCCCCACCTTCATACTCAACTCTCACTGGGGTTTGTGTCTGTCTATAGGGTCACTTCAGTCATGTCCAACTCTTTCAGACCCTGAAGACTGTGGCCTGCCAGGCTTGTTTGTCAGGGGGAATCTCCAGGCAAGAATATTGGAGCGTATTGGCCAATCCTGGTTTCCATGCCCTTCTAGAGCACTATATTTCCTGCTGCCCTAGCCACCAACTCCCCTGAGTACCTGGTGCTGCCAGAACCCCTGCGACCCAAGCAGCTGCACCACCTTCACACCTGGCCCTCACAGGAGCAAATCCAAATCCTCCAAGGCAGCCTCAGGAGCAAACCCCAGTGAACAACCCACATGCAGAGGTGAAATAAAACCACAATTGAAACCCAGGGGCAGTGTCACTAAGGAAAAAGATCTAAAACCTTCTCACCAGCTGTACAAGCTGTAGATTAAATCCACATGATCAACTAGGCAGACTCTGTGTCTACGGGATATGTAAAAGGACACTGAGAGCTCCCACAAATGAAAACACATTAGTTCTGATAGCTGTGGACATTGGAGGGATGAACACACAGGTGTAGGACCAGATTAGAATCTGAGCTGCCCCCACAGCAGGTCCAGAGTTCATCAGCACAGTGTTGGACGGCATCCTAGGGAGGTGAGGTGGACTGTGACTCTCAGTGAGGGAAAGGACTCTGACAGCAGTGACTCAAGAAAAACATTTATTATTCTTATGTTTTGACTTGTTCCGTAGATTCTTCTGGAATTCCCCCCCCCCCTGCCCTTTTCCCCACCTCTGTTGTAGTTCTTGATTTTATTGGCACTATGAAATCTAATTAAGCCTTTGAGCTATTTTTATCCTCAATCACATTTTTTCATTGTTGTTATAAACCTCTGCCTCTATGCTGGGCTTTTGCAGTTCTGTGGAGTTTTCCTATTTTTTCTTTTCTCTTTTTTTAATTTTAATTTTTAAAACCTATTATTAGTTTTTATACATTTATTCCTTTGTTTCCTTTTCCTACTGTTCTTTTCCCCTTGCAGTTAATCTTTAATGTATATAAATCTTCTTCATCTACCTCTATTTAACTTTGCATATCTATTCTTTCTTTTCTTTCCTCTCAAAATATTTGTTAGTTTTGTTTTTATTGCTTTATTCCCAACTTGGCGCCTTGCTTTAGGTTTGTCTTCCAGTTTGTGTTTTAGTTAGTTTTGTTCTTAACTGGTAAATATAATTTTTGATTGTCTTTGTTTGCTGGGTCAATCTACTGTGCTTTATTTTTGTTGAATTGTTTTGACTTTGTTTATGGGTGTATATGTATATTCCATTATTTTAATTATTATTTGCCTGATTTTATAACTGCCATTTGTCTGGGGTTCATCTTTGGTTTCTCATTTTTGGGTATTTAATTTTACTTAATGCCATAACAAAACACTTGTGGAATTTTTGTTCCTAACCAGAGATCAAGCCCTTAGCCTTTGGAGTGGGAGCACTGACTCCAAGACCATAGACTACCAGAGAACTAACCCTAAGGAATATCAAATAGTGAGAACTCACACAAAAGAAACCGCTTGAATACAAGACACAGCATCACCCAACTACCAGTAGCACCCTGTGCAGGATGTCTCATCTAAACAACAAACAAAACAAAAATACAAACCTAATCATCAGCAGACACGATTACCACCTCATTGAGCCTTGCCCATGAGATAAAAAACAAACAAACAAAAACTCAGCACAAATCTCACCCTATATGAAGCTTACACAAACCACTGGGCCAACCTTAGGAGGGCAGAAACCAAAAGGAAGAAAGGATTCAACCTTCTTCAAGGAAAGAATTAAACTTTGAATCCTGGGAAAAGGAGACCTCAAACACAATAAGCTAAAAAAAATATTGAAAAGGCAGAGAAATACTACACAAATGAAGGAACAAACTAGAAACACAGAAGTCCAAATAAATGAAGAGGAAATAGGCAAACTACCTGAAAAAGAATTCAGAATAATGACAGGAAAGATGTTCAAAAACCTTGAAAATAGAATAGAGAAAATGCAAGAATCAATGAACAAAGACCTAGAAGAATTAAAGAATAAACATACAAACAACACAATTACTGAAATTAATAATACTCTAGAAGGAATCAATAGCAGAATATCTGAAGCAGAAGAATGAATCAGTGAGCTGGAAAATAAAAAACTTGGTGGTGGAAATAACTTCTGAAGAGCAGAATAAAGTAAAAAGAATGAAAAGAACCGAGGATAGTCTCAAAGGCCTCTGAGAAAATATCAAATCCATCAACATTCGAATTATAGGGGCCCCAGAAGAAGAAGAGAAAAAGAAAGGATTTGAGAAAATTTTTGAAGAGATTATAGGTGAAAATTTCCTCAACATGGAAAAGGAAATAGTCAATCAAGTCCATGGGACACAGAGTCCCATACAGGATAAACCCAAGGGGAAACAGGCCAAGACACATACTAATCAAACTACCAAGGACTAAACACAAAGAAAGAATATTAAATATTTTCTCATGGTTTTTCTTTTTGTCTTCTTCTTCTGGGACCTCTATGATTCGAATGTTGTAGCATTTAATATTGTCCTGGAGGTCTCTGAGATTGTCCTCATTTCTTTTAATTCGTTTTTCTTTTATCCTCTCTGATTCATTTATTTCTACCATTCTATCTTCTAATTCACTAATCCTATCTTCTGCCTCTGTTATTCTACTATTTGTTGCCTCCAGAGTGTTTTTAATTTCATTTATTGCATTATTCATTATATATTGACTCTTTTTTATGTCTTCTAGGTCCTTGTTAAACCTTTCTTGCATCTTCTCAATCTTTGTCTCCAAGCTATTTATCTGTGATTCCATTTTGATTTCAAGATTTTGGATCAATTTCACTATCATTATTTGGAATTCTTTATCAGGTAGATTCCCTATCTCTTCCTCAACACGTATAATATTCTGTATGAAACGAGTCGCCAGTCCAGGTTTGATGCACGATGCTGGATGCTTGGGGCTGGTGCACTGGGACGACCCAGAGGGAGGGTATGGGGAGGGAGGAGGGAGGAGGGTTCAGGATGGGGAACACAGGTATACCTGTGGCGGATTCATTTCGATATTTGGCAAAACTAATACAATATTGTAAAGTTTAAAAATAAAATAAAATTTTAAAAAAAAGAAAGAATATTAAAAGCAGCAAGGGAGAAGCAACAAGTAACATACAAGGGAAACCTCATACGCTTCACAGCTGATCTTTCAACAAAAACTCTGCAGGCCAGAAGGGAATGTCAGGATATATTTAAAGTACTGAAAGGGGAAAATCTACCACCAAGATTACCGTACCCGGCAATGATCTCATTAAAAAATTGATGGCGAAATAAAAAGCTTTTCAGACAAGCAAAAGTTAAGAGAATTCAGTACTACTGAACCAGATTTACAACAAATGTTAAAGGGACTTATATAGTCAAGAAATATAAGAGGAGAAAAAAGATCTACAAAATCAAACCCAAACAATTAGAAAATGGCAATAGGAACATATATATCAATAATTACTTTAAATGTAAATGGGTTAAATGCTCCAACCAAAAGACACAGACTGGCTGAGTGGATACAGAAACAAGACCCATATATATGCTGTCTACAAGAAACCCACTTCAGACATAAAGACACATATAGACTGAATGTGAGAGGTTGGAAAAATATATTCCACACAAATGGGAAGCAAAAGAAATCTGGAGTAGCAATCCTCATATCAGACAAAGTAGACCTTAAAGAATATTACAAGAGTTAAGGAAGGACGCTACATAGTGATCAAGGGATCAATCCAAGAGGAAGACAAAACAATTGCAAATATCTGGGAGGGATTGGGGGCAAAAGGAGAAGGGGACAGCAGAGGATGAGATGGCTAGATGGCATCACTGACTCGATGGACGTGAGTCTGAGTGAACTCTGGGAGTTGGTGATGGACAGGGAGGCCTGGTGTGCTGCGATTCATGGGGTCACAAAGAGTCAGACATGACTGAGCAACTGATCTAATCTGATCTTATGCACCCAACATAGGAGCACCTCAATACATAAGACTAACACTAACAGACATAAAAGGAGAAATTGACAGTAACACAATAATAGTAGGAGACTTTAACACCCCACTCACACCAACGGACAGATCATCAAAACAGAAAATTAATAAGGAAACACAAGTCTTAAGTGATACATTAGATGAGATGGATCTCATTGATATCTTCAGGACATTTCATCCAAATGCAGAAGAATACACCTTCTTCTCAGATGCACATGGAACATTCTCCAGGATAGACCACATCTGGGGCCACAAATCAAACCTCAGTAAATTTAAGAAAATGGAAATCATATCAAGCATCTTCTCTGACCGCAATGCTATGAGGCTAGATATCAATTACAAGAAAAAAAAAAAAAAACTGTAAGAAACACAAATACATGGAGATTAAAAAACACATTTCTAAATAACCAACAGGTTACTGGAGAAATCAAAAGGGAAATAAAAAAAAAATCTAGAAACAAATGACAATGAAAACACAACCAAAAACCTATGGGATGCAGCAAAAGCACTTCTAAGAGGGAAGTTTATAGCAGTACAATCATACCTCAAGAAACAAGAAAAACCCCGAATAGACAATGTAACTTTACACCTAAAACAACTGGAAAAAGAAGAACAAAGAAACCCCAAAATTAGTAGAAGGAAAGAAATCATAAAGTTCTGAGTAGAAATAATTGAAAAAGAAATGAAAGAAACAGTAGCAAAGATTAATAAAACTAAAACCTGGTTCTTTGAGAAGATAAACAAAATAGACATACCTTAGCCAGACTCATCAAGAAAAAAAGAGAAGAAATAAATCAACAAAATTAGAAATGAAAAAGGAGAAGTTACAACAGACAATGCAGAAATACAAAGGATTACAATAGATTATTATGACCAACTATATGGCAATAAAATGGATAACCTGGAAGAATTGGACAGATTCTTAGAAAAGTTTGACTTTTCAAGACTGAACAAGGAAGAAATTGAAATTATGAACAACCGAATTCAGTTCAGTTCAGTTCAGTCGCTCAGTCATGTCCGACTCTTTGCGACCCCAGGAATCGCAGCATGCCAGGCCTCCCTGTCCATCACCAACTCCCGGAGTTCATCCAGACTCATGTCCATTGAGTCAGTGATGCCATCCAGCCATCTCATCCTCTGTCGTCCCCTTCTCCTCCTGCCCTCCATCCCTCCCAGCATCAGAGTCTTTTCCAATGAGTCAACTCTTTGCATGAGGTGGCCAAAGTACTGGAGTTTCAGCTTCAGCATCATTCCTTCCAAAGAAATCCCAGGGCTGATCTCCTTCAGAATGGACTGGTTGGATCTCCTTGCAGTCCAAGGGACTCTCAAGAGTCTTCTCCAACACCACAGTTCAAAAGCATCAATTCTTTGGAGCTCAGCCTTCTTCACAGTCCAACTCTCACATCCATACATAATCACAGGAAAAACCATAGCCTTGACTAGACAGACCTTTGTTGGCAAAGTAATGTCTCTGCTTTTGAATATGCTATCTAGGTTGGTCATAACTTTCCTTCCAAGGAGTAAGAGTCTCTTAATTTCATGGCTGCAGTCCCCATCTGCAGTGATTTTGGAACCCCCCCAAAATAAATTCTGACACTGTTTCCACTGTTTCCCCATCTATTTCCCATGAAGTGATGGGACTGGATGGCATGATCTTCATTTTCTGAATGTTGAGCGTTAAGCCAACTTTTTCACTCTCCACTTTCACTTTCATCAAGAGGCTTTTTAGTTCCTCTTCACTTTCTGCCATAAGGGTGGTGTCATCTGCATATCTGAGGTTATTGATATTTCTCCTGGCAATCTTGATTCCAGCTTGTGCTTCCTCCAGCCCAGCGTTTCTCATGATATACTCTGCATAAAAGTTAAATAAGCAGGGTGACAATATACAGCCTTGATGTACTCCTTTTCCTATTTGGAACTAGTCTGTTGTTCCATGTCCAGTTCTAACTGTTGCTTCCTGACCTGCATACAAATTTCTCAAGAGGCAGATCAGGTGGTCTGGTATTCCCATCTCTTTCAGAATTTCCCACAGTTTATTGTGATCCACACAGTCAAAGGCTTTGGCATAGTCAATAAAGCAGAAATAGATGTTTTTCTGGAACTCTCTTGCTTTTTTGATGATCTGGCGGATGTTGGCAATTTGATCTCTGGTTCCTCTGCCTTTTCTAAAACCAGCTTGAACATCTGGAAGTTAACGGTTCACATATTGCTGAAGCCTGGCTTGGAGAACATTGAGCATTACTTTACTAGCGTGTGAGATGAGTGCAATTGTGTGGTAGTTTGAGCATTCTTTGGCATTGCCTTTCTTTGGGATTGGAATGAAAACTGACCTTTTCCAGTCCTCTGGCCACTGCTGAGTTTTCCAAATTTGCTGGCATATTGAATGCAGCACTTTCACAGCATCATCTTTCAGGATTTGAAGTAGCTCAACTGGAATTCCATCACCTCTACTAGCTTTGTTCGTAGTGATGATTTCTAAGGCCCACTTGACTTCACATTCCAGGATGTCTGGCTCTAGCTCAGTGACATTGTGATTATCTGGGTCGTGAAGATCTTTTTTGTACAGTTCTTTGGTGTATTCTTGCCACCTCTTCTTAATATCTTCTGCTTCTGTTAGGTCCATACCATTTCTGTCCTTTATCAAGCCCATCTTTGCATGAAATGTTCCCTTGGTATCTCTAATTTTCTTGAAGAGATCTCTAGTCTTTCCCATTCTGTTGTTTTCCTCTATTTCTTTGCATTGATCACTGAAGAAGGCTTTCTTATCTCTTCTTGCTATTCTTTGGAACTCTGCATTCAGATGCTTATATCTTTCCTTTTCTCCTTTGCTTTTCGCTTCTTCTTTTCACAGCTATTTGTAAGGCCTCCCCAGACAGCCATTTTGCTTTTTTGCATTTCTTTTCCATGGGGATGGTCTTGATCCCTGTCTCCTGTACAATGTCATGAACCTCAGTCCATAGTTCATCAGGCACTCTATCTATCAGATCTAGGCCCTTAAATCTATTTCTCACTTCCACTCTATAATCATAAGGGATTTGATTTAGATCATACCTGAATGGTCTAGTGGTTTTCCCTACTTTCTTCAATTTAAGTCTGAATTTGGCAATAAGGAGTTCATGATCTGAGCCACAGTCAGCTCCTGGTCTTGTTTTTGCTGACTGTATAGAACTTGTCCATCTTTGGCTGCAAAGAATAGAATCAATCTGATTTCAGTGTTGACCATCTGGTGATGTCCATGTATAGAGTCTTCTCTTGTGTTGTTGGAAGACAGGGCGTTTGTTATGACCAGTGCATTTTCTTGGCAAAACTCTATTAGTCTTTGCCCCACTTCATTCCATATTCCAAGGCCAAATTTGCCTGTTACTCCAGGTGTTTCTTGACTTCCTACTTTTGCATTCCAGTCCCCTATAATGAAAAGGACATCTTTTTTGGGTGTTAGTTCTAAAAGGTCTTGTAGGTCTTCATAGAACCGTTCAACTTCAGCTTCTTCAGCATTACTGGTCGGGGCATAGACTTGGATTACTGTGGTATTGAATGGTTTGCCTTGGAAACGAACAGAGATCATTCTGTCGTTTTTGAGATTGCATCCAAGTACTGCATTTCGGACTCTCTTGTTGACCATGATGGCTACTCCATTTCTTCTGAGGGATTCCTGCCCGCAGTAGCAGATACAATGGTCATCTGAGTTAAATTCACCCATTCCAGTCCATTTGAGTTCGCTGATTCCTAGAATGTTGACATTCACTCTTGCCATCTCTTGTTTGACCACTTCCAATTTGCCTTGATTCATGGACCTGACATTCCAGGTTCCTATGCAATATTGCTCTTTACAGCATCAGGCCTTGCTTCTATCACCAGTCACATCCACATCTGGGTATTCTTTTTGCTTTGGCTCCACCCCTTCATTCTTTCTGGAGTTATTTCTCCACTGATCTCCAGTAGCATATTGAGCACCTACCAACCTGGGGAGTTCCTCTTTCAATATCCTATCATTTTGCCTTTTCATACTGTTCACGGGGTTCTCAAGGCAAGAATACTGAAGTGGTTTGCCATTCCCTTCTCCAGTGGACCACATTCTGTCAGATCTCTCCACCATGACCCGCCCATCTTGGGTTGCCCCATGGGCATGGCTTAATTTCATTGAGTTAGACAAGGCTGTGGTCCTAGTGTGAATAGATTGACTAGTTTTCTGTGAGTATGGTTTCAGTGTGTCTGCCCTCTGATGCCCTCTTGCAACACCTACCATCTTACTTGGGTTTCTCTTACCTTGGGTGTGGGGTTTCTCTTCACGGCTGCTCCAGCAAAGCACAGCCGCTGCTCCTTACCTTGGACGAGGGGTATCTCCTCACCACCGCCCTTCCTGACCTTCAACTGGGATAGCTCCTCTAGGCCCTCCTGTGCCCGTGCAGCCACGGCTCCTTGGACTTGGGGTTGGTCCTCCCAGCCGCCGCCCCTGGCCTCAGGCGTGGGGGTGTGGGGGCGTGGGGTAGGTCCTCCCGCCCACTGCCCCTGACCTCGGACGCGGGGTAGCTCCTCTCAGCCGTTCCTGCGCCGTCGCAGTCTGGCACTCTCTACCACTGCCCCTGACCTCGGACATGGGGCAACTCCTCTTGGCCACCGCCCTTTGGGCATGGGGTCCTCCCAGTTTCTGCCCCTGACCTCGGATGTACACAATTACAAGCACTGAAATTGAAGCTGTGATTAAAAATCTCCCAAAAAACAGAAGTCCAGGACCACATGGCTTCACAGGAGAATTCTGTCAAACATTTAGAGAAGAACTTATCCCTATCCATCTAAAATTCTTTCCAAAAATGGCAGAGGAAGGAATACTTCCAAACTCATTAAGGCAATTATTACCGTGATACCAAAACCAGACAAAGACAACACACAAAAAGAAAACTGCATGGCAATATCACTGATGAACATAGATGCAAAAATCCTCAACAAAATTTTAGCTAACAGAATTCAGCAACACATCAAAAAGCTCATACACCATGATCAAGTTGGGTTTATTCCAGGGATGCAAGGATTCTTCAATATATGCAAATCAATCAATGTGGCACACCATATTAATAAATTGAAAGATAAAAACCATATTATCATCTCAATAGATGAAGAAAAAGCCTTTGACAAAATTCAGCACTCATTTATGATTAAAAATCTTCAAAAAATGGGCATAGAAGAACCTACCTCAACATGCTAAAGGCCATATATGATAAGGCTACAGCAAATATTATTGTCAATGGTGAAAGACTGAAAGTGTTCCCCCTAAGATTAGGAGCAAGACAAGGGTGTCCACTTTTGCCACTATTATTCAACATAGTTTTGGAAGTCCTAGCAACAGCAATCAGAGAAGAAAATGAAATAAAAGGAATCCAGATGGGAAAAGAAGAAGTAAAGCTCTCACTGTTTGCAGGTGACATGATACTGTACATAGAAAATCCTAAAGGTAGTATCAGAAAATTACTAGAGCTAATCAGTGAATTTAGCAAAGTTGCAAGATACAAAATCAATACACAGAAATCACTTGCATTTCTATACACTAACAATGAAAATCAGAAAGAGAAATTGAGGAATCAATCCCATTCACCATTGCAACAAAAAGAATTAAATATCTAGGAATAAACTTACCGAAGGACAAGAGAACTGTATACAGAAAATTATAAGACACTAATGAAAGAAATCAAAGATGGCATAAGCAGATGGAGAGAGATTCCATGTTCCTGGGTAGGAAGAATCAATATTTTGAAAATGACTATACTACCAAATGCAGTCTACAGATTCAATGTGATCCCTATCAAATTACCAATGGCATTTTTCACAGAACTAGAACAAAAAGTTTTACAATTCATATGGAAACATAAAAGACCCTAAATAGACAAAGCAGTCTTGAGAAAGAAGAATGGAGCTGGAGGAATCAACCTTCCTGACTTCAGATTATACTACAAGGCTACAGTCATCAAGACAGTATGGTACTGGCACAAAAACAGAAATATCGACCAATGGAACAAGATAGAAAGCCCAGAAATAGACTCATGCACCTATGGGTACCTTATTTTTGACAAAGGAGGCCAGAATATTCAATGGGGCAAAGACAGCCTCTTTAATAAATGGTGCTGAGAAAACGGGACAGCTACATGTAAAAGAATGAAATTAGAACACTTTCTAACACCATACACAAAGATAAACTCAAAATGGATTCAAGACCTAAATGTAAGACCAGACACTGTAAAATTCTTAGAGGAAAACATAGGCAGAACATTCAATGACACAAATCAAAGCAAGATCCTGTATGACCCACCTCCTAGAGTAATGGAAATAAAAACAAAAGTAAACAAGTGGGACCTGGTTAAACTTAAAAGATTTTGCACAGCAAAGGAAACTATATGCAAGGTGAAAAGACAGCCTTCAGAATGGGAGAAAATAATAGCAAATGAAACAACTGACAAAGGATTAATTTCCAAAATATACAAGCAGTTCATACAACTCAATGTTAGTAAAACAAACAACCCAATCAAAAGGTGAGAAAAAGACCTAAACAGACATTTCTCCAAAGAAGACATACAGATGGCTAACAAACACATGAAAAGATGCCCAACATTGCTCATTATTAGAGAAATGCAAATCAAAACTACAATGAGATATCACCTCACACTGGTAAGAATGTCCATCATGAAGAAGTCTACAAACAATAAATGCTAGAGAGGGTGTGGAGAAAAGGGAATGCTCTTGCATTGTTGGTGGGAAAGTAAAGAACCACTAGAGAAGACGGTATGGAGATTCCTTTAAAAACTAGGGAAAAAAACCCCACCATATGACCCAGAAATCCCTCTCCTAGGCATATACTCTGAGGAAACCAAAATCAAAAGAGATGCATGTATTCCATTGTTCATTGCAGCACTATTTACAATAGCTAGAACATGGAAACAACCTAGATGTCCATCAACAGATTAATGGATAAAGAAGTCATGGTACATATACACAATGGAATGTTACTCAGCCATAAAAAGGAACGCATTTCAGTCAGTTCTAATGAAGTGGATGAACCTAGGACCTATTATACAGAGTGAAGTGAGTCAGGAAGAGAAAGATAAATATCATATTCTAACACACATATAAAGAATCTAGATAAATGGTACTGAAGAATTTATTTACAGGGAAGCAATGGAAAAACAGACATAGAGAATAGTCATATGGATATGGGGAGAGGGGAGGAGAGGGTGAGATGTATGGAAAGAGTAACATGGAAACTCACATTCAGTTCAGTTCAGTTCAGTCGCTGAGTCGTGTCCGACTCTTTGCGACCCCATGAACTGCAGCTCTCAGATGGTAAAGAATCTGCTTGTAGTGCAGGAGACCAGGGTTTGATCCCTGGGTTGGCAATATCCCCTGAAGAAGGGAATGGTTACCCAGTCAAGTATTCTTACCTGGAGAATTACATGGACGAAGGAGTCTGGCCAGCTATACTCTGTGGGGTTGCAAAGAGTTGGACACTACTGAGCAACTAAAACACACACACACACACACACACACACACACACACACACACACACCAGCAGTACATAAGGGCTCTCTTTTCTCCAAGTTCTTGCCAACATTTGTTTTCCTTGTTTTTTTTTTGGTAATAACCATTCTTACAGGTGTGAGGTGATATTTTATTGTAATTTTGATTGCGTTTTCCTGATGATTAGTGATGTTGAGCACCTTTTCCTGTACTTGTTGGCCTTTTGTATGTCTTCTTTGGAAAAATGTCTATTCAGAACCTCTCCTCATTTTAAAATTGGGTTGTTTCCTTTTCTGTTAAGTTATATAAGGGTTTAAACAATATATTGTAGATTATAAGTCAACTATATTCTAATGGAAAGTAAAAGTTTAAAAAATTTTGGTAAAATTGCAGGATACAAAACATACAAAAATCTGTTGCATTTCTATATACTAACAGTGAAATATCAGAAAGAGAAATTAAGGAAACAATCTCACTGTTGCATTAAAAAGGATCAAATACTTTGGAATAAGTTTACCTAAGGAGATAAAAGACCTGAACTCAGAAAACTATGAGACTGATGAAAAAAAACCGAACAATGGCACAACAAATGGAAAGATAGACTGTGCTCTTGAAATTGGAAGAATTAATATTATCAAAATGACCATACTACCCAAAGCAATCTATAGATTCGGTACAACATCTGTCAAAATACCAATGGTATTTTTCATTCACCTAGAACAAAAAAATTTTAAATTCGTATAGAAACAGAAAAGGCCCTGAATAAAGGACAGAGTTGGAAGAATCAGGCTCCCTGACTTCAGACAGTACTACAAAACTACAGTCATCAAAACAGTATGATACAGACAAAAAAAAAAAAAACAAAAAAACAAAAACAAAACCAGACACATAGACCATTGGAACAGAATAAAAAGTCCAGAAATAAACCCATACACTTATGGTCAATTCATTTACAACAAAAGAGGTAAGAACATACGATGGAGAAAAAACAGTCTCTTCAGTGAGTGGTGTTGGAAAAGCTGGACAGCCACATATAAAAGAATGAAATTAGAGCAATATGGGCTTCACTGGTGGTTCAGATGGTAAAGAGACTGACTCCAATGAAGGAGACCTGGGTTTGATCCCTGGGTTGGGAAGGTCACCTGGAGAAGGGAATGGCTACCCATTCTCAGATGGTAAAGAGTCTGCCTGCAATGCAGGAGACCTGAGTTCAATCCCCAGGTTGGGAAAATCCCCTGAAGGAGGGAATAGCAACCCACTCCAGTATTCTTGCCTGGAGAATTCCATGGATGGAGGAGCCTGGCAGGTGACAATCCATGGGGTTGCAAAGAGTCAGATACAACTGAGTGACTAACACTTCACTCACTAACATCATATACAAAAATAACTCAAAATGGATTAAAGACTTAAGCCTAAGACTGATACTATAAAACTGCTAGAGGAAAACATAGGCAGAACACACTTTGACATAAATTGCAACAATATTTTTTTTTATCTGTCTTCCAAAGTAAAGGAAATAAAAGCAAAAATAAGCAAATGGGATCTAATTCACTTAAAAGCTTTTCCCTAACAAAGGAAACCATAAACAAAATGTAAAGACAACCTACTGAATAGGAGAAAATATTTGCAAATGATATGACTGATAAAAGATTATTATCCAACATATCTAAAGAGTTCATAAAACTCAACATCATAAAAGCATACAACCCTATTAAAACATGGGCAAAAGACCCAAATAGATATTTTTCCAAAGAGGACATGCAGATGGCCAACAGACATGTGAAGAAATTCTCAGTATCGCTAGTCATCAGGGAAATGCAGATCAAAAGCACAATAAGATACTACCTCACACCTATCAGAATGGCTATCATCAAAAATAAAACAAATAACAAATGTTGGTGAGGATGTTGAGAAAAGGGTACCCTCGTACACTGTTGGTGGGAATGTAAATTGGTGTAGACACTATGGAAAACAGTGTTGCAGTTTCTAAAAAACTAAAAATAGAACTACCATATGACCCAGCAATTCCACTCCTGGGTATATATTTGAAAAAAAAAAAGGGACTTTCCTGGTGGTGGGACTTCTCTGCTTGTCCAGTGGTTAAGGACTCTGTACTTTCAGTGTGTGGGGCATGGGTTCAATGCCTGGTTGGGGAAATAAGATCTCATCTGTTGTGTGGTGTGGACAAGAGATTAAAAAAAAATAAAATGAAATATGTGTGAAAAAAACAAAAACACTAATTTGAAAAGATACATGCACCTCAATGTTAATAGCTGCATTATTTACAATTTACAAGATATGGAAGCAACCTAAGTGTGTATCAACAGATGAATGGATAAAGAATATTGGTATATATGAAATGGAATATGATTCAGCCATAAAAGAATGAAATTTTGCCTCCTTTGGTGTTTTTGATGTTGCAATTTATCTCTTTTTCTATTGCATATTTATTAGAAAATAATTTACAGGTATAGCTACTTGTAATACTTCATCCCTCAACTTTATTAGTAATATTTAAATGGTTAACATACTACTATATTACAGTATTAAGTTATTCTGAATTTGACTATATACTTACCTTTACCAGTGTATTTTATATTTTATATATTTTCATGTTACTAATTAATGTACTTTTATTTCAGCTTCAAGAAACATTTTCCACATTCCTTATAAAGCAGGTCTGCTGCTGCCTGCCGCTTGCTGCCAAGTCGCTCCAGTCGTTTCCGACTCTGTTCGACCCCCCAGACAGCAGCCCACCAGGCTCGCCCATCCCTGGGATTCTCCAGGCAAGAACACTGGAGTGGGTTGCCATTTCCTTCTCCAATGCATGAAAGTGAAAAGTGAAAGTGAAGTCACTCAGCCGTGTCCGACTCTTAGCAACCCCATGGACTGCAGCCTACCAGGCTCCTCCATCCATGTGATTTTCCAGGCAAGAGTACTGGAGTGGGGTGCCATTGCCTTCTCCGATAAAGCAGGTCTATTCAAGGTCTGATCATGAAATCCCTTAGTTTTGTTTTTCTGGAAATATCTATATCTATTCTTCATTTCTGAAGGACTACCTCACCAGATAAAAAAAAATTTTTTTAGCCTTTTTTCTTCCTTTCAGCATTTTGAATATGTAATCCCATTGTCTCCTGGCCTGAGAAATCTGCTAATAGCCTTATGAGGGTTCCCATGTAAGTGATAAGCTTCTTTTCCTTTGATGATTTTAAGATTCTTCTTGTGTGTGATTTTTGACAGTTTTATTTTAATGTGTCTTGGAGAAGATCTTGAGCTGTATTTATTTGGAGACCTAGAAGTTCCATGAGGGCTTCCTTTGTGACTCAGATGGTAAATCTCTCCCAAAACTTCGGATGTTTTCAGCCATTATTTCCTTAAATAAGCTTTTTCTTCCCTTTTCCTTCCGGGATTTCAATAATTTGCTCATTGCCTCTTTTGATTCTAGTGCATAGTTTAGCTTGGTTTTCTTTACTTTTTTTACATTTTTTTCTTTGTTCCTCTCTGGCTGGGTTATTTGAAGAGTCTGTCTGCTACTTTACAATTTTTTTTTCTTCTTATTGATCCATTCTGATATTGACACTCTCTTTATTGTATTTTTTCATTTCATTCACCGTATTTGTCACCTCCAGAAATTTCATTTGGTTCTTTTTCTTTAAATGATTTTTATCTCTTTGTTAAATTTCTTATTTTGTTTGTATGCTGCTTTCCTGATTTTGTTGAATTGTCTTTCTGTGTTTTCTTGTAGCTCGTTGAGTTTCCTTAAAATGGCTATTTAAATTCTTTATGAGATAAATTGACTATATGCTTTTTGAGTTGATTACTGGAAAAACCTTATGATCCTTTAGTGGTGTCTTGTTTCCTTGATTCTTTTTGTTCCTTGAAATCTTGCATTGCTATCTTTGCATTTAAAGTAGCAGTCACCTCCTCTAGCCTTAACTAACCTATGAATACAGCTGCTCTGTGCTTCTTGCTCCCTCTTCTGGTAGAATTCTTAAGCTTGTATGCCTTCTCTGAATTCTGCAATGCACCAGTCCAAGTTCTGGGACCCTCCCTTTTGTTTTCCCAAGGGTAGTGCTAAATGCCCAGACTGTGGTTTCTCCTTGGCATGCAGATTTGAGTGAGCTTTCTACACATGCTCACTGCTGCTGCTGCTAAGTCGCTTCAGTCGTGGTCTGACTCTGTGTGACCCCATAGATGGCAGCCTACCAGGCTCCTCCGTCCTTGGGATTCTCCAGGCAAGAACGCTGGGGTGGGTTGCCATTTCCTTCTCCAAAGCATGAAAGTGAAAGTGAAAGTGAAGTCGCTCAGTCGTGTCTGACTCTTCACGACCCCATGGACTGCAGCCTTCCAGGCTCCTCCATCCATGGGAGTTTCCAGGCAAGAGTACTGGAGTGGAGTGCCATTGCCTTCTCCAACATGCTCACTAGCCATCTGCCAAAACTCACTCTTAGTGTCATTCAGAGTGCCCATAGGGGATCAGCCATGAGGTGAAGGGTGATGTGAGTGAGGCACTAAGATGTCCTTGGCGTATTTGGGTAGATTTGCATATGAGAAGTCTCAGGGGCTCATTGGTGGGCCTCCCAGTGGAGTCAATATTAGGATTCTGTTTCTTTGATGCTTTCCAAACACTGACTGCTGTTCATCTAGCTGCTCACTGCCCTGTAAAGTTGTCCAGCTCAAAGCTCAGGACTCCACATGGAGTGAGAGAGAAACTGATATCTTTGGTAGTGTCTTGGACAACTAGAGAAGTCAGGCACTCACACACTCTCACTTTTCATTGCAGGAGAAATCATGATTCAATAAGGATTCTCTTGACATTGAGCACTGGTAAAGTAAAGATGTTCCTCATCCTTTGCAATGCATATAATCTGTGACTTTCTTCTCTGAAAGTGTGCTGGGAATTCTCCACTGGACTCCTGGACTTCCACAAAGAATCTCTCATTTGTGGGTGATTATTTGTTTGTTCATTCTCCAGGGGCTCCCAGACCATAGCATAGAGAGTCTGGAATTGGTTCATGGTGCATTTCAGAGTCCACAGCTGGGCTCAATGACTGAGTGGCTATTATCTGAAATACAGGTGAATAATATTCTTCCTGAGCCCCTAGGAAACAGGTGCTAGATCCCACTGTTCCTACAAAGGTACTTTTGCACATAGATGGATACAAAATTGCTGTTGCTAAGGGAGGTATATGAGTTTTTGTTGCTGTTCAGTAGCTAAGTTATATCTGACTCTTTGCCACCCCATGAACTGCAGCACCTCTGGCACCTCTGTCTTTCACTATCTCCCAGAGTTTGCTCAAATTCATGTCTATTGAGTCAGTGATGCTATCTAACCATCTCATCCTCTGCTATGACCTTCTCCTTTTGCCTTCAGTTTTCCCCAGCATCAGGGAAGTAGAGGTAGATGTTTTCCTGGAATTCCCTTGATTTCTTCATGATCCAACAAATGCTGGCAATTTGATCTCTGGTTCCTCTACCTTTTCTAAACCCAGTATGTATATTTGGAAGTTCTTGGTTCACATACTGCTGAAGTCTAGCTTGAAGGATTTTGAGCATAACCTGGCTAGCATGTGAAATGAAGGCCATTGTATAGTAGTTAAAACATTCTTTGGCATTGGAAGGAAAACTGACCCTTTCCAGTTCTGTGACCACTGGTGAGTTTTCCAAATTTGCTGACATTGAGTGCAGTACTTTAACAGCATCATCTTTTAGGATTTGAAATAGTTCAGCTGTAATTCCACTACCTTCACTAGCTTTGTTTGTATGTAGTAATGTATAAACCTCATACCCGCCAGAGAGTCTTGGAGGGCATAAAAAAAACCTTGTATGCACCAGGACCCAGGGGAAAGGAGCACTGACCCCACAAGAGACTGAGTCAGACCTGTCTGTGTTTGAGGGCCCCCTGTGGAGGCGTGGGTCAGCAGTGGCCTGCTGTGGGGATAGGGACACTGGCAGCAACAGTCTTGGGAGGCATAGTGTGTTGGCATAAGGCCTCTTGGAGGAGGTCACCATTAGCCCTACCATAAAGTGTACTATATGGCAGCCCTACCATAGAGACTGCAGACTGCAGAATTGGGCTCACTCAGGCCAAACTACAGGGTGGGAGGACAGCCCCACCCATTAGCAGAAAATTGGATTAAAGATTTACTGAGCAAGGCCCTGCCCACCAAAGCAAGACCCAGTTTTCCCCACAGCCAATCCCTCCCATCAGGAAGCTTGCACAAGCTTCTTATCCTCATCCATCAGAGGGCAGAAAGAAGAAGCAAGAACTGCAATCCTATGACCTTCAGAACAAAAACCACAATCACAGAAAACTAACCAAAATGATCACATGGATCACAGCTTTGTCTAACTCAATGAAACTATGAGCCATGACATGCAGGGCCACCCAAGATTGACAAGTCATGGTGGAGAGTTCTGACAAAACATGGTCCACTGGAGAAGGGAATGGCAAATTACTTCAGTATTCTTGCTTTGAAAACCCCATGAACAGTATGAAAATGCAGTAATATATGACACCAGAAGATGAGCCCCCTAGGTATGCTACTGGGGAAGAGCAGAGAAATAGCTCCAGAAAGAATGAAGAGGCTGAGTAAAAGCAGAAATAATGCCCAGGTGTGGATGTGTCTGGCGATGAAGGTGAAGTCTGATGCTGTAAAGAACGATAATACATAGGAACCTGGAATCGAGGTAAATTAGATGTGGTCAAACAAGATGGCAAAAGTGAACATCAACATTTTAGGAATCATTGAACTAAAATGGATGGGAATGGATGAATTTAATTCGCATGACATTATATCTACTATGGTGGGCAAGAATCCCTTAGAAGGAATGGAGTAGCCCTCATAGTCAACAAGAGTCCAAAATACAGGACTTGGGTGTAACCTTAAAAATGACAGAATAATCTCAGTCCATCTCCAAGGCAAACCATTAACATCACAGTAATCCAAGTCCGTGCTCCAATCACTAATGCCAAAGAAGATGAAGTCAAATTGTTCTATGAAGACCTACAAAATCTTCTAGAACTAACACCAAAAAATACACCCTTTTCATCATAGGGAATTAGAATGCAAAGTATTCCAAAGTCAAGAGATACCTGGAATAACAAGGCAAGTTTGGCCTTGGAGTACAAAATGAAGCAAGGTGAAAGCTAACAGAGCTTTGCCAAGAGAATGCACTGGTCATAGTAAACACCCTGTTCCAACAACACAAGAGATGACTCTGCACATGGACATCACCAGATGGTCAGTTCTGAAATCAGATTGATTATATTCTTTTCAGCCAAAGATGGAAAAGTTTTATACAGCCAGCAAAAACAAGACCCGGTGCTCACTGTGGCTCAGATTATGGACTGCTTATTGCAAAATTCAGACTTAAATTGAAAAAAGTAGGGAAAACCATAAGGACATTCAGATATGACCTAAATCAATTGCCTTATGATTATACAGTAGAAATGACAAATAGATTCTAGGGATTAGATCTGGTAGACAGAGTTCCATAAGAACTATGGAGGGAGGTTTGTAACATTGTACAGCAGGTAGTGACCAAAACTATTCTGAAGAAAAAGAAATGCAAGAAGGCAAAATGGTTGTCTGGGGAGGCCTTACAGATAGCTGAGAAGAGAAGAGAAGCAAAAAGCAAAGGAGAAAGGGAAAGATATACCAATCTGAATGCAGAGTTCCAAAGAATAGCAAGGAAAGATAAGAAAGGCTTCTTAAGTGAACCATGAAAGAAATAGAGGAAAACAAAGAATGGGAAAGACTAGAGATTCCTTCAAGAAATTTAGGAGATACTAAGGGAACATTTCATGAAAAGAAGCACACAATAAAGGACAGAAAGAGTAAGGACCTAACAGAAGCAGAAGATATTAAGAAGAGGTGGCAAGAATACACAGAAGAACTATACAAAAAAGATCTTGATGACCCAGATATTAACGATGGTGTGATCACTCACCTAGAGCCAGACATTCTGGAATGTGAAGTCAAGTGGGCCTTAGGAAGCATCACTACAAACAAAGCTAGTGGAGGTGATGGAATTGCATCTGAGCTATTTCAAATCCTAAAAGATGAAGCTGTTAAAGTGCTGACCTCAATATGCCAGCAAATTTGGAAAACTCAGCAGTGGCCACAGGACTGGAAAAAGTCAGTTTTCATTCCAATCCCAAAGAAAGGCATTGCCAAAGAATGTTTCAACTACCATGCAGTTGTGCTCATTTCACATGCTAGCATGGTAATGCTCAGAATTCTTTAAGGTAGGCTTCAGCAGTATATGAACCAAGAACTTCCAGATGGATTTAGAAAAGGTAGAGGAACCAGTGAGAGTGAAAAAGCTAGCTTAAAACTCAAAAGCAAAGGAGAAAAGGAAAGATATACCCATTTGAATGCAGAGTTCCAAAAAATAGCAAGGAGAGATAAGAAAGCCTTCCTCAGCAATCAGTGCAAAGAAATAGAGGAAAACAAAGAATGGGAAAGACTAGAGATCTCTTTAAGAAAATTAGAGATACCAAGGGAACATTTCATGCAAAGATGGGCTTGATAAAGGACAGAAATGCTACCACTGGTTTGATCTCCTTGCTGTCCAAGGGGCTCTCAGGAGTCTTCTCCAGCACCATAGTTCAGAGGCATCAGACTATATTCTCTACACTATGGTCTTCTTGGTGGTCACATACCATTGTGAGGGCATGGAGAATATAGATGTAAAGAATATAGATGTAAAGAATATAGATGTAAAGATGTAAAGAATATAGATGTAAAGATGTATGGATGTGAGAATTGGACTATAAAGAAAGCTGAGCACCAAAGAATTGATGCTTTTGAACTGTGGTGTTGGAGAAGACTCTTGAGAGTCCCTTGGACTGCAAGGAGATCCAACCAGTCCATCCTAAAGGAGATCAGTCCTGGGTGTTCATTGGAAGGACTGATGTTGAAGCTGAAACTCCAGTACTTTGGCCACCTGATGCGAAGAAATGACTCATTGGAAAAGACCCTGTGCTGGGAAAGATTGGGGGCAGGAGAAGGGGACGACAGAGGATGAAATGGTTGGATGGCATCATCAACTCGATGGACTTTTTAATATGCTGTCTAGGTTGGTCATAACTTTCTTTCTAAGGAGCAAGGGTCTTTTAATTTCATGGCTGCAATCACCATCTGCAGTGATTTTGGAGCCCCCAAAAATAAAGTCTGACACTGTTTCCACTGTTTCCCCATCTATCTGCCATGAAGTGATGGGACTGGATGCCATGATCTTAGTTTTCTGAATGTTGAGCTTTAAGCCAACTTGTTCACTCTCCTCTTTCACTTTCATCAAGAGGCTCTTTAGTTCCTCTTCACTTTCTGCCATAAGGGTGGTGTCATCTGCATATCTGAGGTTGTTGATATTTCTCCCAGCAATCTTGATTCCAGCTTGTGCTTCTTCCAGCCCAGCGTTTCTCATGATGTACTCTGCATATAAGTTAAATAAGCAGGGTGACAATATACAGCCTTGACGTCCTCCTTTTCCTATTTGGAACCAGTCTGTTGTTCCACGTCCAGTTCTAACTGTTGCTTCTTGACCTGCATACAGATCAAAGGCTTTGGCATAGTCAATAAAGCAGAAATAGATGTTTTTCTGGAACTCTCTTCCTTTTTTGATGATCCAGCAGATGTTGGCAATTTGATCTCTGGTTCCTCTGCCTTTTCTAAAACCAGCTTGAACATCAGGAAATTCACGGTTCACATATTGCTGAAGCCTGGCTTGGAGAATTTTGAAAATTACTTTACTAGCGTGTGAGATGAGTGCAATTGTGCGGTAGTTTGAGCATTCTTTGGCATTGCCTTTCTTTGGGATTGGAATGAAAACTGACCTTTTCCAGTCCTCTGGCCACTGCTGAGTTTTCCAAATTTGCTGGCATATTGAGTGCAGCACTTTCACAGCATCATCTTTCAGGATTTGGAGTAGCTCAACTGGAATTCCATCACCTCCACTAACTTTGTTCGTAGTGATGCTTCCTAAGGCCCACTTGTTCACATTCCAGGATGCCTGGCTCTAGGTGAGTGATCACATCATCGTGATTATCTGGGTTGTGAAGATAACTTTTGTATAGTTCTTCTGTGTATTCTTGCCACCTCTTCTTAGTATCTTCTGCTTCTGTTAGGCCCATACCATTTCTGTCCTTTATCAAGCCCATCTTTGCATGAAATGTTCCCTTGGTATCTCTAATTTTCTTAAAGAGATCTCTAGTCTTTCCCATTCTTTGTTTTCCTCTATTTCTTTGCACTGATTGCTGAGGAAGGCTTTCTTATCTCTCCTTGCTATTTTTTGGAACTCTGCATTCAAATGGGTATATCTTTCCTTTTCTCCTTTGCTTTTCACTTCCCATCTTTTCGCAGCTATTTGTAAGGCCTCCTCAGACAGCCATTTTGCTTTTTTGCATTTCTTTTTCTTGGGGATGATCTTGATTTCTGTGTCCTGTACAATGTCACGAACCTTCATGCATAGTTCATCAGGCACTCTGTCTATCAGATCTAGTCCCTTAAATCTATTTCTCATTTCCCCTGTACAGTCATAAGGGATTTGATTTAGGTCATACCTGAATGGTCCAGTGGTTTTCTTCAGTTTCTTCAATTTCAGTGTGAATTTGGCAATAAGGAGTTCATGGTCTGAGCCACAGTCAGCTCCTGGTCTTGTTTTTGTTGACTGTAGAGAGCTTGTCCATCTTTGGCTGCAAAGAATAGAATCAATCTGATTTCAGTGTTGACCATCTGGTGATGTCCATGTGTAGAGTCTTCTCTTGTGTTCTTGGAAGATGGTATTTGCTATGACCAGTGCATTCTCTTGGCAGAACTCTATTAGCCTTTGCTCTGCTTCATTTTGTACTCCAAGGCCAAATTTGCCTGTTACTCCAGGTGTTTCTTGACTTTCTACTTTTGCATTCCAGTCCCCTATAATGAAAAGGACATCTTTTTTGGGTGTTAGTTCTAGAAGGTCTTATAGGTCTTCATAGAACTGTTCAACTTCAGCTTCTTTGGCATTACTGGTTGGGGCATAGACTTGAATTACCGTGATATTGAATGGTTTGCCTTGGAAATGAACAGAGATCATTCTGTTGTTTTTGAGATTACATCCAAGTACTGCATTTTGGACTCTTTTGTTGACTATGATGGCTATTCCACTTCTTCTAAGGGATTCCTGCCAACAGTAGTAGATATAATGGTCATCTGAATTAAATTCACCCATTCCAGTCCATCTTAGTCTTCCTTAGAGCAATTTAATATAGAGAAAGGAGTGACAGCAAATGGGATTAGAAAGCATTTTCAAAGTGTATTATGTATCCACTATTTGCAAAGTATATAAGTAAATTGTAGAAAAGCTTTCATGGACTCAAGGACCTCTAGCACACTCTATAGCTGGCAGTCCTTCTCATTTCCAGGAAATCTGTATATTTTGATTGGCCCATGCTGATCCAACTGCTTATCAATCTTCCTTACTTAATGGTTACTATGTTTCCAATCCTGTCCTAGGAAACCCTACAGGGAGATAAGAGGAACATAAAAGTTGTTTTTATCCTCTTTATGACATCATGTTTTTAACTGTGGGTACAATATTATTGAGAGAGTCATTTCCTAGGCAGGTTGATAGGGAGTCTAGGGGTCCCCAAGGAAAGAGGGGTCTGGAATTCTCAAGGAGGAAGAAAGGACAAAGTTTTTTTCTTTCTCCACATTCCTTAGGATTATATAACAATAATGTATCCTGCCTAAGGACAGTCTCTGGATTAAACCTTCTGTTATCTTAAAATGTAAATTATGGGAGTAGACCTGGTCTTTACAAGGATGTATCCTGCCTGAGGACAGTGTTATCTTAAAATGTAAATTATGGTCTGATGAGGTCTTTACAACCTCCAGACATTCTTTGGATTATATAACTTCATTGTTAACACTAGCAAGCGGGTACTCTTTCTGCCTCCTTCTGATGCCTATGTCAGAAACTTTCTCTATCTCCTTTATACTTTAATAAAACTTTATTACACAAAAGCTCTGAGCGATCAAGCCTGTCTCTGGCCCCGGATTGAATTCCTCTCCTCCAGGGGCCAAGAATCCCGGTGTCTTTGTGTGATTCAACAACAACCTTTCAATTGTGGTATTTCTATTTTCCATACCAAAAATTAGGATTTGTGGTCTGATAAGTATACATGTCCCTATGGAGACATTTTTCTCCATAGGAGAACAACTGTAAAAAACTGTAGTATAAAAAAAAAAAAAAAAAAAATCAGGATGTTTTGGGGAGAAGTGAGATAGAGCTTGGGGGTTAAGAGATACAAACTACTATGTATAAAATAAATAAGCAACAAGCATATATTGTACAGCACAGGAAAATCTAGCCATTATTTTATAATAATTTTCAGTGGAGTACAATTTATTAAAATATTGAATCACTATGTTGTGCACCTGAAACTAATACATTATAAATCAACTATACTTCAATAAAAAAATCTGTGTCACCATCCAATATACATTTATCAATATTTACTTCATTTTTCATTTTATTTTTTATATTTTACTTTTAAATTTACCTGAGTTTTGCTGTGTTAAGTAATGTATAAGAAACATATGTATTATAATTCTCCCAAAAGTTTAACTAATTTTCTCATTATCATTATTATATCTTTCTCCTGTTACTATTGATTAAAATTCTACCTACATTCCATGATAAACATGTGTATTTCCTCCCCCAGAAAAAAGATGTTTTTTAAAAAAATAATAGGGAATACAGATACATGCATAAATAGAATATATTATACACGATTGCTAATTAAGTGTCAAAGGAGTGGGACAGACAGAGTGCTACAAGGAAGACTTCTTTTATATGGAGTGGTCAATAAAATCTTCACCAAAGAGTTAAGATATATAGGTTTGGGGAAAAGAGGGGGAAATCATTCTAAACATAAACATAGTGTTTATCAGAATATTGCTCCATATTGGACGGAATCCCATATTGGGAAAGTGTTAATATCACAACTTAAAAGGTTTATGGTGTGGCCTAAGTAATGAATCCAAGTCTACATAGCTCAGTATTCTAATCTGACTTTGTGTTACATTGAGCAACAAATTAACTTTCTTTGAGCCTCATTTATCCATATTAGGAGAAATACCTCAGGGGTGGTTACTAGATGGCATGAAAGCAAACCACCAGATAATGAAGGTGATATAAAAATGCCAGAAATATATAAACTTGTACAGAAGTGTACCAACTTACAGATATCTACAACTCCTATAGATGCAACCAAATGCTAGATCCTGTCAGACTGTACTCTGCTAAGGTCAGGTAAGCTTTGTCCTTCATTTGGCTTCTGGCTGAGTCCCCAAGGAGTTATCTTTGTGTTTATAGAGATCTGTTTTCTTCTGTGGAATTGACAGCTGTTTAGTGGGTCACTTAAGATGCCAGGTTCAATCAAGAGAGAGCCAGGAGATTCTTCAAATTCATAGAATACAGTAGTGAATTTATTCAAATGAATAATTTTAACAAATGAAAGTTTCACATAAAGAACTTGGAAAGATGTATACGGTGGTCTTACAATGTATACAATAATATTGGGATAAAACTTTAGAACTGGAAAAAACATTATGAAAACTTGAAGTCTCTCTGTCTCTCTTTTTGGGGCATGTGGAATCTTAGTTCTCCTACCATGGATCACAGCTGTGTCCCCTGCAGTGGAAGCATGGAGGCTTAACCACTGGACCACCAGGGAAACCCCAAAGTCTCTTATTTGACAGTAGAAAAACTGAAGCCCAGGTTGTCTTTCTCACAGTTAGTAAATGGAAAAGGCAGGACTAGAATCCTGGCCTTAAAAAATATATTTGGACCAGTGTTCTCTCTATCATACTGTACAGTCACCCACAAACCATGTAAGAATGTCTAAAATTTATTAATTAAGTTTTTGCTTTATGTCAGACTATGGGTTAAGCACTTACATGTACTGTCTCACTGAATTCTTACAAGAATACTGAGAATCGGGTACTATTAATATGGTAATATTAATGAGGAAACTGAGGTTTTTAGAGGTTAAATGAATTAAACTCTAGATTAAAGAGCTACTAAGTAACTGGAAATGTAAGCTAGTATGTTACTGTGACATAGGGGACTGGAATGCAAAAGTAGGAAGTCAAGAGATACTTGAGTAACAGGCAAGTTTGGCCTTGGAGTACAAAATGAAGCAGGACAAAGGCTGACAGAGTTTTGCCAAGAGAACATACTGGTCATAGCAAACACCCTCTTCCAACAACACAAGAGATGCTCACGGACATCACCAGATGGTCAATACTGAAATCAGATTGTTTATATTCTTTGTAGCCAAAGGTGGAAAAGCTCGATACATTCAGCAAAAACAAGACTGGAACTGACTGTGGCTCAGTTCATGAACTCCTTACTGCAAAATTCAGACTTAAATTGAAGAAAGTAGGGAAAACCACTAGACCATTCAGGTACGACCTAATCAAATCCCTCAGGTACGACCTAAATCAAATCCCTTATGATTATCCACTGAAAGTGACAAATAGATTCAAAGGATTAGATCTGATCAGATCAGATCAGTCGCTCAGTCGTGTCCGACTCTTTGCGACCCCATGAATCGCAGCATGCCAGGCCTCCCTGTCCATCACCAACTCCCGGAGTTCACTCAGACTTACGTTCATCGAGTCAGTGATGCCATCCAGCCATCTCATCCTCTGTCGTCCCCTTCTCCTCCTGCCCCCAACCCCTCCCAGCATCAGAGTCTTTTCCAATGAGTCAACTCTTCGCATGAGGTGGCCAAAGGACTGGAGTTTCAGCTTTAGCATCAGTCCTTCCAAAGAAATCCCAGGGTTGATCTCCTTCAGAATGGACTGGTTGGATCTCCTTGCAGTCCAAGGGACTCTCAAGAGTCTTCTTCAACACCACAGTTTAAAAGCATCAATTCTTTGGCACTCAGCCTTCTTCACAGTCCAACTCTCACATCCATACATGACCACAGGAAAAACCATAGCCTTGACTAGACAGATCTTTGGTGGCAAAGTAATGTCTCTGCTTTTGAATATGCTATCTAGGTTGGTCATAACTTTCCTTCCAAGGAGTAAGCGTCTTTTAATTTCATGGCTGCAGTCACCATCTGCAGTGATTTTGGAGCCCCCAAAAATAAAGTCTGACACTGTTTCCACTGTTTCCCCATCTATCTGCCATGAAGTGATGGGACTGGATGCCATGATCTTCGTTTTCTGAATGTTGAGCTTTAAGCCAACTTTTTCACTCTCCACTTTCACTTTCATCAAGGGGCTTTTTAGTTCCTCTTCACTTTCTGCCATAAGGGTGGTGTCATCTGCATATCTGAGGTTATTGATATTTCTCCTGGCAATCTTGATTCCAGCTTGTGTTTCTTCAAGAACTTAGATCTGATAGAGTTCCATAAATCCATGGACGGAGAGAGGTAGTCCTAAGATGGCAGAGGAATAGGATGGGGAAACCACTTTCTCACCCACAAATTCACTGAACGATCATTTGAATGCTGAACAAGTACCACAAAACAACTTCTGAACGCTGGTAGAGAGCACCAGGCACCCAGAAAGGCAGCCTTCAAAAGGAGGTAGGACAAAAATATAAAAGATAAAAAGAGAGACAAAAGAGTTAGGGACGGAGACCCATCCCAGGGAGGGAGTCATAAAAGAGGAGAAGTTTCCAAACACTAGGAAACCCTCTCACTGGCGGGTCTGTGGGGAGTTTTGGAATCTCTGAGGGCAACATAACTGGGAGCAAAAAATAAATAAATAAAACCCACAGATTTCACATCTAATTGCAACTCCCAGCACAGAAGTAGCCCAGATGCTTGCGTCCACCACCAGCAAGCAGAGGCTGAACAGGGAGGCATGGGCTGCATCGCTTAGGGTAAGGACTGGGCCTGAATGCCCTGAAGGCAATCTGAGAGAGCTAACGTGAGATAGCAATGCAAAACATGGGCTAGCCAGAGAGAGGGGAAAAAAAATAAAAGAAAGAGGAGAGACAGAGAACTTTCCCACGAAAAGCACTAAGCTAAGGCACTGCCAGGCCCACTCACTGAACAAAGGACTGAGCAAATACCAGAGGAGAGCTAGCCTGCAGCGGACCGGCCCATCCCCCACCAGAGGCAGGGAGGCAGGCAGGTGACAGACAGAGCCAGAAGGCAAGGGGCAAACTCGGCCCCAGAGATGCCATCCTCTACCAAACTGCGAGCAGGCTCACAGTTGCTAACCAAGTCTTCCTGGGATAGTGGATGGTTGACACCTACCACGGGGGTCGCAGCCAGAGATCAGCTCCCCGGAGGAGACACATGGCACACCTGAGATGGTGCTCCCGCTGCACACCCGGGACACTGAGCAGCTGGGGCAAGGGAGGTGATAAGACACACCACCCCACCTGGGGAGTGTGTGCTCACCAAGCACCTGGTCGCCTGAGCTGCTTGGACCTGAGAAGGGCACAAAATGCAGGCCCAACAGAGTCTGTGCTTTTGTGGGGTACCCGAGAACCTAAACCTGAGTGGTTTAGACCTGGGAAGTTCATGCAACCCAGGGCCTGCCTTAGACAGTTCTCTGCAGAGCAACCTGGAGACTGAGCAGCATAGATAGGGAAAGCACACACACCTATGAGCAGGGGCAAACCCAGTGTGGCCCAGATACTGCAAGCACTCCCCCCACATGCCAGTGATATTTGTTTGCAGTGTTCCTCCCTCCCCGCAGCACAATTGAACAAGTGAGCCTAAATAAATGACCACCTTCGCTCCCTTGTGTCAGGGGAGAAGTTAGATACTGAAGAGACTTGCAAACAGAGGAAGCCAAAATAAACAAAGAAGAGGGAACCGCTTTGGAAGTGACAGGTGTAATAGATTAAAACCCTGTAGTTAGCATTGGCTACATTGGAAGGGACCTATAGACCTTGAGAAGTATAAGGTGGAACAAGGAACTATCTGAAACTGAACTGACCCCACACTGCCCTCAACAGCTCCAGAGAAATTCCTAGATATATTTTACTATTATCATTTTTTAATTATAAAATTAAAAAAATTAAGTCCTTTATTACTCCTTTAATTTTCATTTTAAAAACCTATTACCTTGCAAAAAAAGACCCTATTTTTAAAGCAAATTTCATATTTTTTATAACTTTTGTGATTTTGTTTTGTTAATATTGTATTTTTGAGAGTATAACCTCTACTCTAGATTTTTAATCTTTGCTTTTTGATATTTGTAAACAATTCTGTACCTTTAAGAATCCAATCTTCAGTACCCATTTTTACTTAGGAGTGTGATTACTGGCTTAATTGCTCTCTCCCCTTTTGACTTTCCTTCCCCCCCCCCGCCCCAGGTCACTTCTATCTCCTTCCTCTCCCCCTTCCCTTCTCTACTTAACTCTGTGAATCTCTTTGGGTGTTCTGGGCTGTGGAGAACACTTAAGGAACTGATCTCAGGCTAGATTGGTCTCTCTCCTTTTGGCTCCCCCTACTCTCCTCCTGGTCACCTCTATATCATTCCTCCCTCTTCTCTTCTCTATGGAACTCCGTGAACCTCTCTGAGTGTTCCAGACTGTGGAGAGCAAATAGGGAATTGATTACTGGCTAGATTGTGCTCTCCCCTTTTGATTCCTCCTCTTCTCCTCTTGGTCACCTCTATCTCCCTCCTCCCTCTTCTCTTCTCCATGTAACTCTGTGAACCTCTCTGGGTGTCCCCCACTGTGGAGAATCTTTCCACCATTAACCTAGATGTTTTATCATCGGTGCTGTATGGATGGAGAAGTCTTGAGACTACTGTAATAATAAGACTGAAAGCCACAGGAAGGAGGCTTAAATCCAAAACTTGAGAACACCAGAAAACTCCTCACTCCAGGGAACATTAATCAACAAGAGCTCATTGAATAGCCTCCATAGCTTCACTGAAACCAAGCTCCACCAAAGAGCCAACAAGTTTCAGAGCAAGATATACCAAGATAATTCTCCAACAACACAGGGACATAACACTGAGCACAAAAATACAGGCGGCCAAAAGTCACACCAAACCCATAGACCTCTCAAAACTCACTACTGGACCCTTCATTGCACTCCAGAGAGAATAGTTCCAGCTCCACCCACCAGAATGTGGACGCAAGCTTCCCTAACCAGGAAACCTTGACAAACCACTTGTCCAATCCAACTCACAGGGAGGAACCTCCTCTACAATAAAGAGGAACCACAAACTTCCAGCATACAGAAAGGCCACTCCAAACACAGCAACCTAAACAAGATGAAAAGGCAGAGAAATATTCAGCAGGTAAAGGAATATGGTAAAAGCCCACCAAACCATACAAAACAGGAAGAGATATGGAGTTTACCTGAAAAAGAATTTAGAACAATGGCAGTAAAAATGATCCAAAATCTTGAAAACAAAATGGAATTACAGATAAAGAGTCTGGAGACAAGGATTGAGAAGATGCAAGAAAAGTTTAACAAGGACATAGAAGATATAAAAAAGAGTCAATAAATAATGAATAATGCAATAACTGAGATCAAAAGCACTCTAGAAGGAACCAACAGTACAATAACGGAGGCAGAAGATAGGATAAGTGAGGTGGAAGAAGATAGAATGGTGGAAATAAATGAAGCAGAGAGGAAAAAAGAAAAAAGAATTAAAAGAAATGAGGACAACCTTAGAGACCTCTGGGACAACGTTAAACACCCCAACATTTGAATTATAGGAGTCCCAGAAGAAGAAGATAAAAAGAAAGGCCATGAGAAAATACTTGAGGAGATAATAGTAGAAAACTTCCCTAAAATGGAGAAGGAAATAGCCACCCAAGTCCAAGAAACCTAGAGAGTCCCAAACAGGATAAACCTAAGGTGAAACACCCCAAGACACATATTAATCAAATAAACAAAGATCAAACACAAAGAACAAATATTAAAAGAAGCAAGGGAAAAACAATAAATAACTCACAAGGGGATCTCCATAAGGATAACAACTGATCTTTCAATAGAAACTCTTCAGGTAAAAAGGAATGGCAGGACATACTTAAAGTGATGAAAGAGAAAAACCTACAACCCAGATTACTGTACCCAGCAAGGATCTCATTCAAATATGAAGGAGAAATCAAAAGTTTTACAGACAAGCAAAAGGTGAGAGAAATCAGCACCACCAAACCAGCTCTTCAACAAATGCTAAACGATCTTCTCTAGACAGGAAACAGAAAATGTTTATAAACTCAAACCCAAAACAATAAACTAAATGGCAATGGGACCATATTTATCAATAATTACCTTAAATGTAAATGGGTTGAATGTCCCAACCAAAAGACAAAGACTGGCTGAATGGGTAAAAAAAAACAAGACTCCTATATATGCTGTCTACAAGAGACCCACCTCAAAGCTAGGGACGCATTCAGACTAAAAGTGAAAGGCTAGAAAAAGATATATCACACAAAGAAAGAAAGAAAAGAAAGAAAGTGAAGTCACGCAGTCATGTCTGACTCCTTGCGACCCCATGGAGTGTAGCCCACCAGGCTCCTCCACTCATTGAATTTTCTAGGTAAGAGTACTGAAGTGGGTTGCCATTTCCTTCTCCAGGGGATTTTCCCAGTCCAGGGGTCGAACCCAGGTCTCCTGCATTGTGGGCAGATCCTTTACGTCTGAGCCACCAGGGAATCCCATTATGATGCAAATGGAGACCAAAAGAAAGCAGAAGTAGCAATACTCATAATCAGAAAAAATAGACTTTGAAATAAAGGCCGTGAAAAGAGACAAAGAAGGACACTATATAATGATCAAAGGATCAATCCAAGAAGAAGATATAACAATTATAAATATATATGCACCCAACATAGGAGCACAGCAATATGTATGGCAAATGCTAACAAATATGAAAAGGGAAATTAACAGTAACACAATAATAGTGGGAGACTTTAATACCCCACTCACACCTATGGATACATCAACTAAACAGAAAATTAACAAGGAAACACAAACTTTAAATGATACAATCGACCAGTTAGACCTAATTGATATCTATAGGACATTTCACACTAAAACAATGAATTTCACCTTTTCCTCAAGTGCACACGAAACCTTCTCCAGGATAGATTACATCCTGGGCCATAAATCTAGTCTTGGTAAATTAAAAAAAAAAATTGAAATTATTCCAGCATCTTTTCTGAACACAATGAGGTAAGATTAGATGTCAACTACAGGAAAAAAAACTATTAAAAATACAAACATATGGAGGCTAAACAATGCACTTCTGAATAACCAACAAAGCACAGAAGAAATAAAAAAGAAATCAAAATATGCATAGAAATGAATGAAAATGAAAACACAATAACCCCAAACCTATGGGATTCAGTAAAAACAGTACTAAGGGGAAGGTTCATAGCAATAGAAGCCTACCTCAAGAAACAGGAGAGAAATCAAATAAATAACCTAACTCTACACCTAAAGCAACTAGAAAAAGAAGAAATGCAGCATCCCAGGGTTAGTAGAAGGAAAGAAATCATAAAAATTAGGGCAGAAATAAATGCAAAAGAAACAAAGGAGACCATAGCCAAAATCAACAAAGCTAAAAGCTGGTTCTTTGAGAAGATAAATAAAATAGACAAACAATTAGCCAGACTAAACAAGAAAAAAAGGGAGAAGAATCAAATCAACAAAATTAGAAATGAAAATGGAGAAATCACAACAGATAACACAGAAATACAAAGGATCATAAGAGACTACTATCAGCAACTATATGCCAATAAAATGGACAACTTGGAAGGAATGGACAAGTTCTTAGAAAAGTATAACTTTCCAAAACTGAATGGCTGCTCTCAAAAAGTCTACAAATAATAAACATTGTAGAGGGTGTTGAGAAAAGGGAACCCTCTTACACTGTTGGTGGGAATGCAAACTAGTACAGCTACTATGGAGAACAGTGTGGAGATTCCTTAAAAAGCTGGAAATAAAACTGCCATATACCCAGCAATCCCACTGCTGGGCATACACACTGAGGAAACCAGAATTGAAAGAGACACATGTACCCCAGTGTTCATTGCAGCACTGTTTATAATAGCCAGGACATGGAAGCAACCTAGATGTCCATTGGCAGACGAATGGATAAGAAAGCTGTGGTACATATACACAATGGAGTATTACTCAGCTATTAAAAAGAATGCATTTGAATCAGTTCTAATGAGGTGGATGAAACTGGAGCCTAATATACAGAGTGAAGTAATCAGAAAGAAAACATCAATATAGTATATTAACACATATATATAGAATTTAGAAAGATGGTAATGATAACCCTATATGTGAGACAGCAAAAGAGACACAGATATAAAGAACAGACTTTTGAACTCTGTGGGAGAAGGCGAGGGTGTGATGATTTGAGAGAATAGCATTGAATCATGTATATACCATATGTGAAATAGATGACCAGTGCAAGTTTAATGCATGAAACAGGGCACTCAAAACCAGTGCACTGGGACAACCCAGAGGGATGGGAAGGGGAGGGAGGTGGGAGGGCGGTTTGGGATGGGGGACACATGTACACCCATGGCTGATTAATGTCAATGTATGGCAAAAAAACACCAAAATATTGTAAAGTAATTAGCTTCCAATTAAAATAAATAAATTAATTTTAAAAAAAAGAAAAGACAGAGGAACCAGAGATCAAATTGCCAACATTCGTTGGATCATAGAAAAAGC
Source organism: Bos indicus x Bos taurus (assembly GCF_003369695.1). Classification (NCBI taxonomy): domain Eukaryota; kingdom Metazoa; phylum Chordata; class Mammalia; order Artiodactyla; family Bovidae; genus Bos; species Bos indicus x Bos taurus. The sequence continues at coordinate 67,055,170 of NC_040105.1, read as the reverse complement.
AAGAGAATTCCAGAGAAACATCTACTTCTTCATTGACTATGCCATAGCCTTTGATAGTGTGGATCACAACAAAGTGTGGAAAATTTGTAACGAGATGGGGATATCAGACCACCTTACCTACACCCTGAGAAACCTGTATGCAGGTCAAGAAGCAACAGTTAGAACTGGACATGGAACAACATACTGGTTCCAAATTGGGAAAGGAGTACATCAAGACTGTATATTGTCACCCTGATTATTTACCTTATATGCAGAGTGCATCATGTGAAATGCTGGGCTGGATGAAGCACAAGCTGGAATCAAGATTGCTGGGAGAAATATCAATAACCTCAGATATGCAGATGACACCACCTTTATGACAGAAAACAAAGAGTAACTGAAGAGCCTCTTGATAAAAGGTAAAAGAGGCAAGTGAAAAAGCTGGCTTAAAACTCAACAGTCAAAAAATGAAGATCATGGCATTCAGTCCCATCACTTAATAGATAGGAAAACAACGGAAGCAGTGACAGAGTTTATTTTCTTGGGCTCCAAAATCACTGCAGATGGTGAATGCCGCCATGACATTAAAAGATGCTTGCTCCTTGGAAGAAAAGTTATGACCAAACTAGATGGTGTATTAAAAAGCAGAGACATTACCTAGCAAAGAAAGGTACATATTGTCAAAACTATGTTTATTTCAGTAGTCAGGTATGGATGTGAGAGGTGGACCATAAAGAAGGCTAAGTGCCAAAGAACTGATGCTTTTGAACTGTGGCGTTGGAGAAGATTCTTGCAAGGAGATCAATCCAGTCAATCCTAAAGGATATCAGTCCTGAGTATTCATTGGAAGGACTGAGCCTGAAGCTGAAGCTCCAATACTATGGCTACCTGATGCGAAGAGCTGACTCTTTAGAAAAGACCCTGATGCTGAGAAAGATTGAAGGCAGGAGAAGGGGCCGACAGAGGATGAGATGGTTGGATGGCATCACCAACGCAATGGACATGAGTTTGAGCAAGCCCTGGGAGTTGGTGATGGACAGGGAAGTCTGGCGTGCTGCAGTCCATGAGGTCGCAAAGAGCTGGACACAATTGAGCGACTGAACTGAACTGACTTGACTTAGGTCTATTTAGCACCAAAGCTCATTATTTTCATAATTACACCACAGTGTCTACAAATAGTAAACTGTACTTGAAACTGCTCAGAATCATTAGAAATAAATGCAAACTGAATTATTAGATAAATTTCACTTGTCTTAAGTTACTAATAGTGATAAAGCTGCTTAATGCTGGTCAGGCATCCAAGAATCAGGAATATTTATGTATTGCTGATAGCTATATAATTAGTATAAATCTTCATAGAGAGCAATTTGGCGTTATGCATATGGAATTATACAGGAATCTAGAAAGATAGTGCCGATGGTCCTATGTGCAGACAGCAAAAGAGACACAGACATAAAGAACAGACTTTTAGACACAGTGGGAGCAGAGGGTGGGATGATTTAAGAGAATAGCACTGAAACATATACATAACAATATGTAAAATAGATAGCCAGTGGGAGTCTGATGTATGATGCAGGGAACCCCAAACTGGTGCTCTGTGACAACCTGGAGGGATGAGATGGAGAGGGAAGTGGGAGAGGGGTACAGGAGAGATGAGAAACATGTGTGCCCATGGCGAATTCATGTCGATCTATGGCAGAAACCATCACAATATTTTAAAGTAATTATTCTTCAGTTAAAAAAAAAAAAAAAAAAGAGTTATATGAATGTAAGCCTGCCTTTTAACCTAGCAATCTCACTTCTGGGATGTATCCTAAGAATATACTTTTATGTTAAAAGCTATTTGTATAATACTGCTGATATTTCTATTAGTGGAAAATTGGGAATTGTTCAAAAGCCTCCAATGAGGAAATGTTTAAATTCTATAATCATAGAATGTTGTCATTAGAATCTTTGAGACAATTTTATTCAAACACCATTTTTATGCTCCCCCACCTTATTTTTTAGATTAAGCAGCTGAACTCAAATAAACTCTGATATCAACCGGAGTGACTATTCTGTAGGCATTAAACATGACAAAGACCAAGAAGTATATAAAAAGATACAAATAAAATATTGTAGTCACAGCCTCCTATGAAAATGTAATTAAAAGGGGAAGAAAAAAGATAACCAGTGAAAAGTTAAATTTTTAGGCCCACTCCTTGACAGTCTGGTATCTCTAAATTATTGAAGTTTGCAATATCTGCCTGATTCACAGACCATTTTTCTATAGATGGAGGGAGAGAAAGGACATAGTCCTGTTCTTCACAATGCAAAAGTAATCCAAAGAAAATAGGATTTTAAAGGCAAGAATAATGTAGTAGTATTCATTTCCTCCTCCAGGGGATCTTCCTAACCCAGGGATTGAACTCGCATCTCCAGTGAATTTTGCATTGCAGGCAGAGGATTCTTTACCATTTCAGCCATCCAGGAAGCCCACAAAAGACATATAAGTGCTATAGGAAAAATTTAGAGAAGAGCTAACACCTATCCTACTCAAACTCTTCCAGAAAATTGCAGAGGAAGGCAAACTCCCAAACTCATTCTATGAGGTCACCATCACCCTAATACCAAAACCAGATAAAGTTGCCAAAAAAAAAAAAAAAAAGAGAGAGAGAGAAAACTACAGGCCAATATCACTGATGAACATAGATGCAAAAATCCTCAACAAAATTCTAGCAAACAGAATCCAACAACATATTAAAAAGATCATACATCATGACCAAGTGGGCTTTATCCTAGAGATGCAAGGATTCTTCAATATTCACAAATCAATCAATGTGATACACCACATTAACAAATTGAAAGATTAAAAACCATATGACTATCTCAATAGATGCAGAGAAAGCCTTTGACAAAATTCAGTGTCCATTTATGATAAAAACTCTTCAGAAAGAAGGCATACAAGGAACATAACTCAACATAATAAAAGCCATATATGACAAACCCGCAGCATACATCATCCTCAATGGTGAAAAACTGAAAGCATTTCCTCTAAATTCAGGAACAAGACAAGGGTGCCCACTCTCACCACTACTATTCAACATAGTTTTGGAAGTCCTAGCCACAGCAATCAGAGAAGAAAAAGAAATAAAAGGAATCCAGATTGGAAAAGAAGAAGTAAAACTCTCACTGTTTGCAGATGACATGATCCTCTACATAGAAAGTCCTAAAGACACCACCAGAAAATTATTAGAGCTAATCAATGAATATAGTAAAGTTGCAGGATATAAAATTAATACACTGAAATCCCTTGCATTCCTATATGCTAACAATGAGAAAACAGAAAGGGAAATTAAGGAAACAATCCCATTCACCATTGCAATGGAAAGAATAAAATACTGAGAATATATCTACCTAAAGAAACAAAAGACCTATACATAGAAAACTATAAAACACCGATGAAAGAAATCAAAGATGACACAAATAGATGGAGAAATATACCATGTTTGTGGATCAGAAGAATCAATACAGTGAAAATGAGTATACTACCCAAAACAATCTATAGATTCAATGCAATCCCTATCAAGCTATCAATGTTATTTTTCACAGAACTAGAACAAACAATCTCACAATTTGTATGGAAACACAAAAAACCTCGAATAGCCAAGGTAATCTTGAGAAGGAAGAATGGAATTGGAGGAATCAATCTGCCTGACTTCAGACTACACTACAAAGCCACAATTATCAAGACAGTATGGTAGAGGCACAAAGTCAGAAATATAGATCAATGGAACAAAATAGAAAGCCCAGAGATAAATCCACACACATATGGACACCTTATCTTTGATAAAGGAAGCAAAAATATACAATGGAGAAAAGACTATCTCTTTAACAAGTGGTTCTGGGAAAACTGGTCAACTACCTGTAAAAGAATGAAACTAGAACACTTTCGAACACCATACACAAAAATAAGTTCAAAATGGATTCAGTTCAGTTCAGTCACTCAGTCATATCCAACTCTTTGTGACCCCACAGACTGCAGCACGCCAGGCCTTGCCATTCATCACCAACTCCTGGAGTTTACTCAAACTCATGTCCATTGAGTCCATGATGCCATTCAACCATCTCATCCTCTGTTGTCCCTTTCTCCTCCTGCCTTCAATCTTTCCCAGCATCAGGGTTTTTTTCAAATGAGTCAGCTCTTCACATTAGGTGGCCCAAGTATTGGACATCAGTTCTTCCAATGAACACTCAGGACTGACCTCCTTCAGGATGGACTGGTTGGATCTCCTTGCAGTCCAAGGGACTCTCAAGAGTCTTCTCCAACACCATAGTTCAAAAGCATCAATTCTTCGGTGTTCAGCTTTCTTCACAGTCCAACTCTCACATCCATACATGACCACAGGAAAAACCATAGCCTTGACTAGATGGACCTTTGTTGGCAAAGTGATGTCTCTGCTTTTTAATGCTGTCCAGATTGGTGATAACTTTCCTTCCAAGGAGTAAGTGTCTTTTAACTTCATGGCTGCAATCACCATCTGCCGTGATTTTGGAGCCCCGCCAAAATAAAGGCTGCCACTGTTTCCCCATCTATTTGCCATGAAGTGATGGGACTGGATGCCATGATCTTCTGGATGTTGAACATTAAGCCAACTTTTTCACTCTCCTCTTTCACTTTCATCAAGAGGCTCTTTAGTTCCTCTTCACTTTCTGCCATAAGGGTGGTGTTATCTGCATATCTGAGGTTATTGAGATTTCTCCCGGCACTCTTGATTCCAGCTTGTGCTTCTTCCAGCCCAGCGTTTCTCATGATGTACTCTGCATATAAGTTAAATCAGTAGGGTGACAATATACAGCCTTGACATACTCCTTTTCCTATTTGGAACCAGTCTGTTGTTCCATGTCCAGTTCTAACTGTTGCTTTCTGAGCTGCATACAGGTTTCTCAAGAGGCAGGTCAGGTGGTGTGGTATTCCCATTTCTTTCAGAATTTTCCACTGTTCATTGTAAGCCACACAGTCAAAGGCTTTGGCATAGTCAATAAAGCAGAAATAGATGTTTTTCTGGAACTCTCTTGCTTTTTCAGTGATGCAGTGGATGTTGGCAATTTGATCTGTGGTTCCTCTGCCTTTTCTATAACCAGGTTGAACATCTGGAAGTTCACGGTTCATGTATTGTTGAACCTGGCTTGGAGAATTTTGAGCATTACTTTACTAGCATGTGAGATGAGTGCAATTATGCAGTAGTTTGAGCATTCTTTGGCATTGCCTTTCTTTGGGATTGGAATGAAAACTGATCTTTTCCAGTCCCATGGCCCTCCTGAGTGCAGCACTTTCACAGAATCATCTTTTAGGATTTGAAACAGCTCAACTGGAATTCCATCACCTCTACTAGCTATTTTCATAGTGATACTTCCTAAGGCCCATTTGACTTCCCATTCTAGGATGTCTGGCTCTAGGTGAGTGATCACACTATCATGATTATCTGGATTATGAAGATCTTTTTTTTGTACAGTTCTTTTGTCTATTCTTGCCATCTCTTCTTAATATCTTCTGCTTCTGTTAGGTCCATACCAGTTCTGTCCTTTATTGTGCCCATCTTTGCATGAAATGTTCCCTTGGTATCACTAATTTTCTTGAAGAGATATCTAGTCTTTCCCATTCTATTGGATTAATGATCTAAATATAAGTCCAGAAACTATAAAACTCTTAGCGGAAAATGTAGGCAGAACACTCTCTGACATAAATCACAGCAAGATCCTCCATAATCCACTTGCCAGAGTAATGGAAATAAAAACTAAAATAAACAAATGGGACCTAATTAAACTTAAAAGATTTTGCACAATGAAGGAAAGTGTAAGCAAGTTGAAAAGGCAGCCTTCAGAATGGGAGAAAATAATAGCAAATGAAACAACTGACAAAGAATAATCTCCAAAATATACAAGTAGCTGATGTAGCTCAATACCAGAAAAAAGAAAGACCCAAGCAAAAAGTGGGAAAAGAACTACACAAACATTTCTCCAAAGAAGACATACAGATGGCTAACAAACACATGGAAAGATGCTCAATAGCACTCATTATCAGAGAAATGCAAACCAAAACCACAATGAGGTACCATCTTATGCTGGTCAGAATGGCTGCCATCAAAAAGTCTACAAGGAATAAATGATGGCGAGCATCTGGAGAAAAGGGAACCCTCTTACACTGTTGGTGGGAATGTAAACTAGTGCAGCCACTATGGAGAACAGAGATAAGAATCCTTAAAAAACTGGAAATAGAACTGCCATATGACCCAGGAATCCCACTGCTGGTATACACACCAAGGAAAGCAGAATTGAAAGAGACACATGTACCTCCATGTTCACTGCAACACTGTTTACAATAGCTGGAACATGGAAGCAACCTAGATGTCCATCAGCAGATGGATAAGGAAATAGTGGTACATATACACAATGGAATATTACTCAGCTATAAAAAAGAATGTATTTGAGACAGTTCTAATGAGGTGGATGAAACTGGAGCCTAGTATACAGAGTGAAGTAAGCCAGAAAGAGAAACACCAATATAGTATATTAACGCACATATATATGGAATTTAGAAAGATGGTAACAACCACTTTATATGCAAGACAGCAAAAGAGACACGATGTAAAGAACAGACTTTTGGACTATATGGGAGACGGCGAGGGTGGGACCATGTGAGATAGCACTGAAAGATATATATTACTATATGTAAATAGATGACCAGTGCAAGTTTGATGCATGAAGCAGGGCACCCAAAGCTGGTGCTCTGGGACAACTCAGAGGGATAGGGTGGGGAGGGAGGTGGGAAGGGGTTTCAGGATGGTGGGACACATGTACACCCATGTCTAATGTCGATGTATGGTAAAAACCACCACAATATTGTAAAATAACTAGCCTCCAATTAAAAAAAAAAAAAAAAGAGCAATAAAGACTTCAACTCTGAGCTTCCAATTCAAGATAGTGGAGTAGAAGGACTTGTGCTAATCTCCTCCTGAGAACACCAAAATCTCAACTAACTGTTGAACAGCTGTTGACAGGAGGCTGCTGGAAACCACCACCAAAAAAAAAAGCTAATCCAAGTCCAAAGACAAAAAAGAAACTCCAGTGGGATGGTAGGAGGGGGTGCAGACATGATAAAATTAAAATCGGCTGCCAGGTGGGTGATCCACAGTCTGGAGAACAATAATACCAAGTAAGTTTTCCCACTGTTGTGAGGGTTCTGAACCCCCATGTCAGGCTTCCCAGCCTGGGAATCCAACAAAGGGACTGGGAATCCTCAGGAAATCTGACCTTGAAGACCAGACTTCCACACGCCTGGGGGAAGCAAGAGACTCCATTATTGGAAGGCACATACAAAATATTGTGCAAACCAGGACCCAGGGGAAAGGAGCAATGATCCCACAGGAGATTGACTTAGGCCTACCTGTGAGTGTTGGAGGGTCTCCTACAAAGGTGTGTGTTGGCAGGTATGATAGAGAAATCAAAAGTTTTCCAGGTAAGCAAAAGTTAAGAGAATTTAGCACAACAAGCCAGCTTTACAAAAAATAATAAAGAAACTTCTCTAGGCAGAAAACACAGAAGGAAAGACCCACACAAAATAAATCCAGAACAACTAAGAAAATGGTAATAGGATCATCAGTTCAGTTCAGTTGCTCAGCTGTGTCCTGCTCATTGTGACCCCATGAATTGCAGAACACCAGGCCTCCATGTCCATCACCAACTCCCGGAGTTCACTCAGACTCACGTCCATCGAGTCAGTGATGCCATCCAGCCATCTCATCCTCTGTCGTCCCCTTCTCCTCCTGCCCGCAATCCCTCCCAGCATCAGAGTCTTTTCCAATGAGTCAACTCTTCGCATGAGGTGGCCAAAGTATTGGAGTTTCAGCTTCAGCATCAGTCCTTCCAAAGAAATCCCAGGGCTGATTTCCTTCAGAATGGACTGGTTGGATCTCCTTGCAGTCCAAGGGACTCTCAAGAGTCTTCTCCAACACCACAGTTCAAAAGCATCAATTCTTTGGCGTTCAGCTTTCTTCACAGTCCAACTCTCACATCCATACATGACCACTGGAAAAACCATAGCCTTGACTAGACGGACCTTTGTTGGCAAAGTAATGTCTCTGCTTTTCAATATGCTATCTAAGTTGGTCATAACTTTCCTTCCAAGGAGTAAGTGCCTTTTAATTTCATGGCTGCAGTCACCATCTGCAGTGATTTTGGAGCCCCCAAAAATAAAGTCTGACACTGTTTCCACTAGATAATTACCTTAACTGCAAATAGATCAAATGCCCCAACCAAAAGAAATAGACTGGCTGGACAGATGAAAACATGTGCATATATGCATGTCCACTTACCATGTTACTCTACTTAACCCCCCAAATTGTATGTAGTTATTTTATATTGTTAGGTTAATCATGTTTCCATTATAGTTTGCAAGTGTAATTATATTTTTTGTCTGGCTATTGACTGTGAAAACTGATAAACATCTTTTACGATTGTGATTATATAGCTATCATTTGCATAATACCATTGTAACATGATTGGTCAACCGAAAATAGAATTTTATGTTTTTCAATTTCTCCATCTCTTTTGGTTGCTGCTGTTGTTCTTTCTCAAGCCTTTATCAAGCATAGTAGAAAAGTTTTTGTGTATCCAAAATCACTGCAGATGGTGACTGCAGCCATGAAATGAAAAGACGTTTGCTCCTTGGAAGAAAAATTATGACCAACCTAGATAGCATATTGAAAAGCAGAGACATTACTTTGCCAACAAAGATCCATCTAGTCAAGGCTATGGTTTTTCCAGTGGTCATTTATGGGTGTGAGAGTTGGACTGTGAAGAAAGCTGAGCCCCGAAGAATTGATGCTTTTGAACTGTGGTGTTGGAGAAGACTCTTGAGAGTCCCTTGGCCTGCAAGGAGATCCAACCAGTCCATTCTAAAGGAGATCAGTCCTGGGTGTTCTTTGGAAGGAATGATGCTGAAGCTGAAACTCCAGTACTTTGGCCACCTCATGTGAAAAGTTGACTCATTGGAAAAGACTCTGATGCTGGGAGGGATCGGGGGCAGGAGGAGAAGGGGACGAAAGAGGATGAGATGGCTGGATGGCATCACTGACTTGATGGACGTGAGTTTGAGTGAACTCCGGGAGATGGTGATGGACAGGGAGGCCTGGTGTGCTGCGATTCATGGGGTTGCAAAGAGTTGGACACGAATGAGCAACCAAACTGAACTGAACTGATATATATATATATATAGTATAATATATATATATATTTTAAAAATTTGTGAATTTTTGCCTAGCTAAAAAATTCATGACATTTTGATTCCACTTGTTTGTCTTAGTATGAATAAAATGCTAGATTTCTAATCTATATTCACTGAAAACTTGATATAGTTTCATGTATTTTGGCATCTAGTATTACTGCTCAAAATCTAGAAAATTTATTATCTTAGTGATTTAAAAAAAATTGAATGAGGCTTGAAACTTCTAATCCAATTCCGAGAATATAAAGAAATGCTATGTTGTAAAATCAAAATCCAAAAATTAACAAGTGATACAGTATTATTAAGTACACATTTGTTCAAATTGCAAAAAATTTTGTTAATGTCCATTATTTATTTTCATACCTTATTCAAGATTCCATGTTGTATTTAATTACATTGAGTAGCTTCAGCTACATGCAACAAATTCTGGTAAATTTTTAAATTTTTATTCTATTACAAATATCTTCTAATTTTCTTTGTTATGTCTTCTTAGACACACCCATCATTTAAAAGTGGACATTTAATTTCCAATTATGGGATTTTGTTTAAAGTATCTTTAATATTAATTTCTCATTTAAATGCTTCTTCACAATCATCCTTTTTTTTTTTTCAGTCTAACTTTATTTGGGCTTTCAATGGCTAAATTGAAGATCTCTCTTGGTAAATGGTATATTGCACTTGAAAATGTGTGGGTTATTTTCAAATATCTTTTGATATTGATTTCTAACATAATTCCACAGTGATAAGAGAACAGACTGTATAATTTCAACATCTTTAGATCATTAAATTTTTGTATTTTTTTTTATTTCCTTAAATATATTCCAGTGTCTCCTAGTTTATAGTCTATCAGTTCAGTTCAGTTGCTCAGTCATGTCCGACTCTTTGCGACCCCATGAATTACAGCACGCCAGGCCTCCCTGTCCATCACCAACTCCTGGAGTTCACTCAAACTCACGTCCATCGAGTCGGTGATGCCATCCAGCCATCTCATCCTCTGTTGTCCCCTTCTCCTCCTGCCTCCAGTCCCTCCCAGCATCAGGGTCCTTTCCAATGAGTCAACTCTTCGCATGAAGTGGCCAAAGTACTGGAGTTTCAGCTTTAGCATCATTCCTTCCAAAGAACACCCAGGACTGATCTCCTTTAGAATGGACTGGTTGGATCTCCTTGCAGTCCAAGGGACTCTCAAGAGTCTTCTCCAACACCACAGTTCAAAAGCATCAATTCTTCGGGGCTCAGCTTTCTTCACAGTCCAACTCTCACATCCACACATGACTACTGGAAAAACCATAGCCTTGACTAGATGGACCTTTCTTGGCAAAGTAATATCTCTGCTTTTGAATATGCTATCTAGGTTGGAACTTGAATAGAATTTGTATCCTACTGTTGCATGAAAATTGTATAAATTTTAATTATGGTGAATTGGTTCATAGTGCTTTTTAGGTCTACTATATCCTTCTACTTCTCTGTATATTCATTCTATTAATTTTTGAGAATTTGATATTGAAACTCCAACTAAAAACCTGAATTTACTTAAAAAATAATTGTAATATATAGTGGAACTATATGTAACTGTATTTTTCAAGTCTGTGTTATCATAATTTCATAATTAAAAAAAAAGACTTCAACCCTTTCACTCTATAATCCATTCATAAAAATATATCCAAAGGATCAGATTCAGGTAAAGATTTATGTATAAAGATACTCATGAAGTCATTATTTATAATACATAAACCACTGAAAACAGACTAAATACCAAAGTGAAATGAATAAATTATGGCATATTCAGACATTGTTCTGCTATTAGTTTCAAAGAGCATATATTGATATGGGGAAATATGAAAGTGTAAAAGCAATATACTTTGAAAAGTTTAATTATATACACATATACATAAAATTGTAGTATATAGTAAAATTATGGGAGATTTTTTTCTTCTTCATACTTCTATTTCATATATTTTCTAGTAGATGTAAGTATTTTTATAATAAAGAAAAACTGATCTTAATGGCCATATTTTCCATCCATCACACCCTAATACAGATCCTTATTTAAGCATAAACTGATTTATTTCTGGTTGCATTATCTGAACATATTGAATCTAATTTATTCTTGAAATGTTTTTCCGAATTAAAAAAAATTAATATCATTTTGGTTCAACATAGTAAAAATGAGAAAAAATAATCAGTAGTCCTAGCTAAACAAAACACAGGACAGGTTTTATAGATTCTTACCTAGAGTTCTTAACATGGTGGTATCACCTTAGGCAATATTACTCTCGAGGATAACAAGGAAGGTGCTGTTTTGGGTGCATGGCAAAACTTTGTTGAAAGTTATAAAGTAAAGATCAGTTCTAACGTGTTGGTCCTACCTGCTTGTGGCTGTGTTTCTCCAGATGGGGTCTTTGATGCTATTGTTTGGAAGCCTGGTCAGTTTTATTAACACCGTCACTTCATCATCATAAACAGGCCCTCAAGGCAAAATAATTTTAAATACACCTATGTCACAAAATCATCTCATGGACACTCAGAATGTCAGATTTAAATGAGGCTGTAACAATTGTCTAGTTTATGGAATCATTAAATCAAGCGTCCATTATTACTAGGTAACATCAATGAATGCAATACGTGAACGTGAACGTGAAATCACTCAGTCGTGTCCGACTCTCTGCGACCCCATGGACTGTAGCCTACCAGGCTCCTCTGTCCATGGGATTTTCCAGGCAACAGTACTGGAGTGGATTGCCATTTCCTTCTCCAAGGGATCTTCCCAACCCAGGGATCGAACCCGAGTCTCCCGCATCGTAGACAGACGCTTTACCGTCTGAGCCACCAGGGAAGTCCAATGAATGCAGTAGGTGCCGACTAAAAAAATGCACAACCTAACAGTTGAGAATTGTTTTATTTGGTGGACAAAATTGAGGCCTTAACCCCTAAACACAGCCTCTCAGGTAGCTCTGAGGGACTGCTCTGAAAGGGAGCAGGAGTTTTGCAATAAAAATCAGGTAGTTTGAACTTTAAATTAAAAAATTAGTTAATTAAAGAAAACCAGACTTCTAAAGTTGATGAATTAGGTGCTTTTGTGTGTATGGACTCATCAAAATTACTCTTTTGATATGCACCTTAACTTGTAGAGCCAGTATCCTGCTGGCCCATTGTAAATCACCTCAGGATGCACAGTTGGGGGTGGCTGCAGTGGCTGCTGGCTTGCAGGTTGCAACATCCTCCTTTGTTTACTGATATGGCAGGTGAAATTTTTCATCCACATAGGTCATTAGTAAGTAAACACTTCCCTTCCACAAATAAGGCACTCTCTCCATACCTCCAACCAAATGAATATTAAATAATACATGTAGCTACCGTGGTCTGCATCTTTTCCTCAATTTTGAAAGAGATACGTGTTCAAGAAATATATTGCTTCCTTTTCAACTACATCATAAGACAAACAAAATAATCTGAGTCTCACGGGGACAAGAGGGAATAGTATTACACTGGAAAAACAGAAAATAAATACTCCAATCTCACACCAGTCAGAATGGCCATCATCAAAAAGTCTACAAAGAATAAATGCTGGAAAAGGTTTGGAGAAAAGGAAGCCCTCCTAAATTGTTGGCAGGAATGTAAACTGGTACAGCCACCATGGAGAACAGTATGGAGGTTCCTTAAAAAACTAGAGTTACCATATGATCCAGCAATCCCACTCCTGGGCATATACCCAAAGAACACTCTACTTAAAAAAGACACATGCACCTCAATGTTCATAGCAGTACTATTTACAATAGCCAAGACATGGAAGCAATTTAAGTATTAATTGATAGATGAATGGATAAAGATGTGGTAATATACAAACAGTTATAAAAAGAATGAAATAATGCTATTTGGAGCAACATGGATGGATCTAGAGATTAACATACTAAGTAAGGTCAGACAAATATATCACTTATATGTGGAATCTAAAAAAATTACATAAATGAACTTATTTATAAAACAGAAACAGATTCACAGACATAGAAAACAAACTTATGGTTACCAAAGGAGAAAGCGGGGGGCGGGGGGGAGACATAAATTCAGAGCTTGAAATGAACATGTACCCACTATATATAAAACACCAAGTTCCTGCTGTATAGCACAGGGAATTATATCAATATCTTGTAATCTATAATGGAAAGAAATCTGAAAATGTATATGTAATAAAAGAACAAAAAGTATACACACATATAACTGAATCACTTTGCTGTACACCAGAAACTAATTCCACATTGTAAACCAACTATACTTCAATTAAAAATAAAAACCAAAACACAAATTGATAGCATTGCATTGTGTAAATGTACCAAAATTTACTTAGTTGGTCCCTCTTAATGGCTTTATTTTCCAAGTGTTCTGTTCTTATAATGAGTCATGCTGATGTCCATTTTCTTATTACACATATATTTGCACAAATGCTCCCCACACCCATTTGTTGTCATTGTCTTTGCTTGTGGTATGTATAAAGATCAATTTTGCTTCAACTGTATGTGGTCAAGTTTATCAAATATTAAAAAGAGACAAAAAGAAAAAATACTCCATCAAAAAGGGGCAGGTTGCTACTCAGCTCTTGCTGACTGTTTACATGTGGAATTTCTCACAAAGACAGAAATCTGGTTTTCTACATGAAATCACTTAATTGCTGGCAACTAATTCAAAATGTGTTAAAAAAAAATTCTGCAGGTCAAAAAGACATGTATCTGAGAACTGGTTATAGTTTAGTTTGCAACCTTGCTCTAACCCAACTTCCTACCTTAGGGATGATGGATAAAATCAGACTAAATGACCTGATTTTTGCTAGAGGTCACTCGGGTGATAGAACAGGGATAACAACTCAGATTTATGGTAGTTACAACTGGAGAATTTTCTATCCCGCAGAGAATTTCCTACATTTAGGTAAGTGAAGTATCCCATAAACTGTTAAATATTATTTAATGGCAGATTTAAAGGCCTGGCTCTGCCCTCAACAATATAAAATGCAATGTAAAAGTATTTCTTACATAGCACATCCTATACCACATCCAAGAAATTATCAATGAAAAGTATAGATCTTCATCCACCCATATAGTAACATTTCAAAAAAGAATTTTAAAACAAAACATGAAACTTCTCTGTATGTTTAAGTGTGTCATCTTCAATTTAACATTTTGAAATTTACAGTCTTTGAAATGTTCAATACAATTGACAAAGATACTGGGAAACATTAAACCGTTTTTCTTGTTATTTACATTTTGCCGTTTTGCTAAATTTGCAGGAGTTTGGAATAAGTTTTTAAAAATCTAGTATTATTGCATGTTAACCACCTTGAGTTAACACTTAGTGTCATATAGTCTGCTGACAAGAGTCAAAACTTTTGCCAAATAGCTTCACATTTCAACATTTCTTGTATTAAAACATTATGCTTAGTACGGTGGAAATCCACTTGTACTTTATTTTTATAATTCATAAGTAGGCATACAAGGTGAATGCAAAGTTGTTTAGAAACAAATTCCTACTTAGTCAAATGCCAAACCCTGGGCACAACAAAGGCCCACAAAACCAACAGAGAGCGTGAATTACAGTATTAGACATAACACTAGCAAATGTGGGAGGGGGCAATATGCAAGACAAACATTTTAAAAGGAATCCTTAGTTACCTTATAATGATGAAAGCAGGGACGGAAGAAGGAAGATGCACCAAAGAATACACAATTCATTAACAGAGATTTGCACTTTATTGTAATTTTGCATCCTGAGAGAATAAAATTTAATATCTGACAATTGAACAACAACAGAAGCAGCAGTGAAAGTTTCAGAGAGGCAGGTATCCTTCCTTTTGGCACAGGTATATAGGTTGAGTTTTTCCAGGAGAGTCACTCCGGAACTCAAGGGAGAAAAAAATGATTCATTCCACAGGCTATATAACAATACAAGATGCATGAAAGTTCTTGGCTTAAATGGACATATTCACTTTTACCCTTTTCTGGTAAAACTGTCTCAACAGGAATCCTCTGCCCCAAAGTAGAAATCCTAGGTTTTTCAGACAAATATTTTGATCAGTGCCCACCTTCTAGCAGGATTTCCTATTTTTGCAGCTGACTTACATTTGTACATGGTTAGTTCAAGGATGGCAAACTAGCTTGTAGATCATATAATTTCAAACATAGGTAACTGGTTTCAAAGTCCAGGCATTAAATCAATTTTATACTATTTGCTTACTATAAAATGAAAAATTAAAAAATTAAAGATCATAGCAAACAAAATAAGCAGGAATAAAAGAAACATTTGAGAAATTATTGCTTAAAGCAATAATTGACTTCATGTTGACTTTATACACAGAACTACTTTGAGACTCAGATATTGGTGTTTACTCCAATGCTAGAAGACAACATTATAACACTTTCCACACTTGTAATCCTGTATGTGTGTATATGAATGATTTACACATATATACCCAGATAAATTAGCTCAATTATATCATCTTGAAACAAAAAAAAACTGAAGGCAAATTCTAACCTGAAGTTATATAGCCCAGTCTAGCTAAAACACACACACATACTTTAGCATTTCATTATTTAGGGACTAGGTAAGCAACCTGTGGAGGTCAAATAATTTCGGTTCCTTTATGAAAGTGGCTCCTAACATTTCTGCCATGAGGATTCCTTTATTATTCCTTCCCCATATTTTCAAGTATTTATTAAACTGCATATTACAATAGGCTTTCTCATTTAAAAAAATAATTAAAAGCCTAACCACCATTCACAGTTTCTGATCAATATAGATAACCAGTATTAGAATTGAAGAAATATAAGCAAAATGTGTAAAAATTCTGTCTTAGTTGGCTTGTGCAGTAGAAATGTTATGGGTAAATGCATGATTTCTAGTATACTTTTTAAAATGCTGAAAAAGGTTCAGGATGACCCCACTGCTATTTTCATCTGCCCCAAGTTGAGAACCATTGGTTTATATCCACGTGCTTTTCCTCTCTCAATCAAGTATTATAACACAATATAACACAATTATAACACAATTATCCATATTAACACATAAGGGATTAGTAACAAAATTACTACCAAAACTAGATTAATTGCAATACTCTTTCTGTAAGGTTTGACTGAGAAAGAAAACATAACAACATAGATTTAAAGGACTCTATTTAGAAGTTACAAAATTATGATATGCAATATATCCTTCAGTCAATTTCAAAAGCACATTTATATATGAAAAAATCCTCAATTCCCCTGTGAGGTAGGTCCAGATTATTGTCCCCACTTCCACCATGAGGACATGAGGTATAGAGGAATTAAGCAGCAGAGCTAAGAATTAAACCAGAAGTGACTTGGGTTTGACTTCTATACTACTTTCCTTTCTAATATTACTAATTTGTTCCAACAGATGTTTTTGAGGATATGGAAATAATTAAGACACTGAAGCAGATATTGGATGGGATATAAAATTCTTTTTCACATCAATGTCAAGGTGGGTCTTACCATACCTCCACATCTGTTGCAGCCGTAATTCTTGCTCAGGTACCAACTGCATATATAGTCAGATTCCACATAGGTAAAGCCCACAGACCTCAGTCCTCAGTTTCTAGAGAAACTACAATCATTCTTATCAGCAGGGAGGTGCTGAGATCTCACAGGCATCAGGTTCTTTGAGTCTGTATGATATGAACACATACCAGCTAGGTGCCTGTTGGCAAATCAAACTTGTATTGTGTGCAAGGCACTGCGAGAATTTCCACAAAGGGTAGTAGATTTGAGAAAAATCATTTCTGAGATTTTGTAGAGTAAAAACTTTCTAAGGATTCCTAGTATCACAGAATGTCAGGTGACCTCTAATTTTCTGTCCAGCTCTAGGTTAAATCTCATGATTTTACAGATGAAGAGACTGACATGTAATGTAAGTGACTTGCCTGGAGCACATTAGATCATTTCCTCATATAGTATGAATCTGACAAAGTTCACAGAAAATGGAACATATTCTCAGGTTGCCATCATAAAAATGAAAAGGCTGGCTCAGAATCAGGAAAAGAGAAACTGGGGGCAATAATAGGAAGATGTGTATATATAATATACACACACATACATATATATATTCCACATATTACATGGACAGGTATTATTAATAAAATCTATTCATTATTCATTTTCTAGGGAAAATTTTCCAACAGTTCATCATTTAAAGTAACCCAAAGGATTTGACAATTGTTACACAATGGATTAAAGTAGAATTTTATAAGCATAAGAGGACTTAATTTCAGTGAATTTGAGCATCTTATTATCAAATTAGCAAAAAGTATTCCCACTATGTGAAACTGCTCCAATTAAATGGGTATATACAAATTTCTATATATCCTCTCAGGTCAATATAGTCAATTCTAATAAAAAACTGTTTGGAGGCTTTAAGTAGTGAGGCCTGATTTTTTGAGTGGTAATTTATAAACAAAATTAAAATGGTAATGATTTTTAAAGAGATTTTACATAAAAAAACCCATTTGTTTGAAGACTTACAAATGTTATAGAACTTCACTCAAATTATGATAAAACAAGAATAAATTTCATTAAAATGGTAGAGTGTTAAATAGTAACAGTTTGATTAACTAATCAGACATTAGTGTTTATAGGTCATGATAACATGAACAGTATGTTAAATACTTCAGTAGGCTTTAGTAGAGCTTCAGTCAAAGACTACTGCTATTACAGGACCATGTTAAATTACATGTTTACTAGCATTAGAGTTATACTAGTTTTATAAGTGCCTGATACTTCTGTAATATTTTGTCACTAATATATCTCACGATTGGGGAAAACCCAGGAAATAGGCTTTAAATAAGAAATAGAAGAAATACAATATACTAGTAAAATATTCTTATATTATACTTAGCTGAAAAGGATGGTTTTAATGTAATGATTTACCAATTCATTTGTTCTGCTTCCTTCAACATAAAATGTTATCTTTATTCAAAGACGACAAGGCACTTCTCCATCTACTTCTAACATTTGACTACAATGGTTTCTTCCTAGATTAGTATAGAGGGTAGAAAGAATCAAAGAGTAGCTTAAAAATGTTAAAGCTTATTTCATTTTATACACAATTTATGGGGGTAGAGATGCATAATGGAAAGTCAGAGAAGGAACAGTTTTAACTTGTAACCTCAAAACTTTGTAAGATTTATATAGTTCAGCAGATACATGTTATTTTCTCTGGAAACATCCATAGCAGGTTTCACAAATGAATATTATATAACAAAGAAAACTCAAATTTGTTTCTTTAATCTAAAAACAACTGGCACAAAAATACTTCATTAACTTGATGTGCTCTATCCTGAGGATATAAGAAAAAAGTCAGTGAGTGAGAAATTAATGTCCACAGTGTACTCTGTCATTTCAGCATTCACTGCTGCCAATATCACTGAAAAGAAAACAAGTCTCTTAAAGGACTCAAAAATACTCAACTGCTAATTAGTCCCCTCCAAAGGAAAAGAGCTTGAAAAAGTAGTCATAGAAGAAAGAAAAAAATTGGGTATTTTCTGAGTAGTTCAAGAAAATAAGTCAATCAACATAATGAATAATAAGATAATAAATTTAAGAGTTACTAGAATAGGTTTTAAAATTAAGTTTACACATGCTGGTAAATTTTTTTATGATAAATACTACTGTAACTTGAATTATATACTCTGTTACCTCCAGATGCACTCTATTCCTGTCTCAATATTTGTTTTATAGAAACAATTCACCACTTCCTGCTGTTCTTTGAGCAAAACAAGTGTGATCTATACATGGCAGAAAAAGTTACTATGACCATCATATGGCCAAATTCTAAGTTTACAGGAAAAAAATGAGATTATAAGGGTTGACTCAAAGTAATTATTCTATCAGTGATAATTAGAAATTTTGTATTATGCTGAAATCAATTTTGGTATTAAACTGTCATAATTTGAAACCTAAACATGATATTAGCTGGAACATAAACCACAGATGCAATTTTTCCCCGTATTAATCTATAAAACAAGACATTTGGTACACATTTTCAGAGGTTTCCACTTTGTCTATAAAAATACACCTTCAATTTTGCAGCAGACAGACAAATGATATTTGCAGGCACACACAATATATTAAAAGTTAGAGATTCTGGGTGGTATGGGGGTAACAGGGTTCTACAGAGAGAGGTGGAAAAGTTGTTCATGCAATTATATTCACATATCAAAAATCTCTTTTTTCCCCTCTTCTTTTACTGGTCCAGGACTGTGGATTTCAAATTAGGCATAAATTTTAAAAGTGGCTTTAAAAGGCTTGACCTTGTATGAAAAAATGATTGCTTCTTCATTGGGATTAATGTTTGCCTAAAAAAGTTAACTAATAGACTAAAATAATAAATAAAATATTATTCAGTCTCAGATACTTTTATTTTTAACACTAGGAATTACAAATAGTGTCTGCATACAGGCATAAATTTGCAGTTGAACTAATGCAATGTAAAGCTTTCATTATGTTAAAAACTCAAATTCTAGAAGAATTAAGAGTGCCTGCTCTTATTCCAATGTGAAGAGAAATAGAGAAATATGCACATACCAATGAAAAGGCTGCATGTGTGGCTACTTTAGAAACTATTTTAGTTAAATTCTTGTCTTTCCTCATTAATAGTATCCATACCTTTACAAAAGATCCCCAAAATGAGGACTAAGAATATTTAATCAATTATGAATCTGCCACTTTAGGTAGAGCTTTTCAATTAGCTCTCTCTTTCTCAAAGTGGATCATAACTCCAGATAGGGGTTAGCGGTGGCTTTCCTGGGGATGGGGTCTGCTGCTGCTGCTGCTAAGTCGCTTCAGTCCTGTCTGACTCTGTGTGACCCCACAGACGGTAGCCCACCGGGCTCCCCCATCCCTGGGATTCTCCAGGCAAGAATACTGGAGTGGGTTGCCATTTCCTTCTCCGATGCATGAAAGTGAAAAGTGAAAGTGAAGTTGCTCAGTCGTGTCCGACTCTTAGCGACCCCATGGACTACAGGCTACTAGGCTCCTCCGTCCATGGGATTTTCCAGGCAAGAGTACTGGAGTGGGGTGGGTGGGGTCTAGATACTTCCTAAAACACCTGAAACTTGAGACACTCCTTAAAAGGTCATAATCCTGTGTATTTCCAAGTGAAGAAAAGGATACATAAAGGGAGACAAATGAGGAGAGTGAGGCTGTGAAATGTGTCAGACGTCAAATGAATTCTTTTGTAAGTGGAAGACAAAATGGGATGTATTGAACTAAATGGAAAAAATAAGGTTCTTGGTTTCAGGTGCAATGCAGAAGATCTCAGACAATGATTTCAATTTTAATCTTCTCATTACAAAGGGCCATCCTGCCCACACCTGAAATTTTTAACATACTTATTATGGCTTTGCCATAACACAGCATGTTAACAATCTATACATTCGAAAGGATGCTTGCAAACTTCATTCACATTAAAATTTATGCAGAATTGTTGGCAACATATTAAGAATAACAGTACATTCTGTAAACCATGACATATCACATTTTTTTACTTTATGCAAAGAAACAATATTTACAGGTCTTTAGGAGTTTAAATATTTTATCTACTAATGTAAGTGATAATTAAGCAAAGTGCAGGACAAAACCAGTGCTATTAACCGCATGTCCTTTAAAAGCAGGTAAGAGTAAAACCGTTTCTAAAAGCTACCAAAAGCTTATTTATGTATGTTCAGTAAGGGATTACAGAGCATTAAATAGCCTAGAAAAATGATGCATATTTAGAAACAGTTAAGTATGAAAATTATAAGGCAGCATGCTCAGAACATGTTTTTGTTTTTTAAACACCTGCACTGATGTTATATTTAGTGGCAACTATATATATATATATACACACATATACACACACACACACACATATATATGTGTGTGTATTTATTTAAAAATTGACAGTGCAAAATACAAGCCTCATTTAACAACAACAAAAAGGATGTGCAAAATTTCTTCTTAAACCAACACAAATGAAGTGTGAGGAGAATATTCTACGATTATAAAGAATAAATTGAAAACAGCAAAGGAGACCATCTTCATTCCAAAATCATCTACAAGGCACTAAGGGTAGGAAATGACAGGTAAAACAGAAGTGACTGAATAAAATTCCTCAGTCAGGTCGGAATATGGGATATTTTGGTAAGAATTCTATTAGTATTACCTGTAAAATAAAAATAAACAAGAATATATTGACAAAATTTTCATTTACTGTAACTTATACATAACCCAAAAAGTCTATAATCATTTCTCACAGGACTATGTTTTGGTCTTATACTATAAAGCAAGTGAAATATATAAAACAGTTACAAAAGGAACTTACCACAAGTTATTGTTAGATTGGCAATTAAACTGAAAAACATAATTACTTGCTATAGCTCATAGTTTTTATTATCTGATTTACAGTAACCGTTTAGTTAACAGAAAAGCAAACCCTATTATATTTTAATGTCTTTTCCATTTTCCCTTGGTTCCCTTTTTTTGTAGCAAAGTGGAAGGGATTAAATGGGAAGGATACAAATTTTATTAGAATCTCTAACAAAAATTTATTAGGATTAGGATTAGAAAAAAATACCTTCACTTATATTACATTTATATATTTTTCAATTAAAACAGCTGATATTGGTTGAGTATTACTATCTTTTAGAAGCTTTTTTGTAAAAAATAGTGTTCAAATGGATTGATTAAAACATTTTAATTTAAAAAAGGTTTGGGAATAAAAACAATATATTTATAAAGTTACATAAAGTTACAATAATTTATACAAGGTTTTACCTACAGAGAATTTTAGATTTGTGGTCATTTGCACATTATCCTCAAGACTATTCAAAGTGGAGAAAGATACATAATAATCCTTACTTATGAAATAGAAATGGAATGTTTATTATTAAATATATATTACATGTCAGCAACTTAAAGTTTGGATAAATTTCATATTCTTTTGAATGTTAATGATATTCAATTTATCACATTGGCTATATGTGACTTTATGCATTGTGACTAAGATCGCAGATCTTTCAGTTTAAAAAAATTAGAATCTATAGTTTCTTCACTGAAAGCTATTAATAAATATCAGCTAAGGGAACAAAAAAAAGCCAGGAATATGAATCCAGAAGTCAATTCCTATTTTATGTAAGTTTTGACAAGATTACATTTAGGAATATTTGTTCATCTGCGCCCATCAACATGTGTTATGGTTTGCACCCGCGTTAGAAGATTAAGGTTTTACCACGTTTTCATCTGAGCATAGTAGCTAAAGTTTCTCTAAGATATAAATAATTGTCAGCTTTCAAGATATTTTATGTTGGCTACAAACCTAAAAATGTGGAAGGAAATCTCTATGTTCCAAATGACAAAAGTTCAAGCTGAGAAGAAAAAAGGTAGAAAGAAGATGTGACAAATGATAAATACAGTAAAATGTAACATTCAGGATGGAATCCAAAAATACGCAATTAAAGATAACTGCATACTTACATACTCCATCATATTGCTAGTTTCACATTTCCTTTTAGTCAACTTCCAGTGCAAAGCAAGCTAAGAAGGTAAAGTTTGTTAAGAATTTTAACAACAATTTATATTAATTATTACCTACACATTAGAATAAACCACTGAACAACAATCCAGGAATAAGATACTTTTAAAAACACTTTGTAAAGAATAAATATTAAAAAGTGAGTATTCTCTAATCCATGCTTTTGTGGCTGAAAACTTTCCATTTTTTCAATTTATTAATGCAAATATGAATGGAATACTTATTTGCTTAAACTTTCTTACCTTGTGATACAATCTGTTATTTTCCCATTCTAACAACTTCTGAATTGATCTTCTGGTCTATGAGAAAGAATAAGACTTTGTTACAAGATGAAGAGCTTTGTAAACTATGTGTATATTCTTCTGCATACTTGTAAGATCCCATTATTTTCTCCTCTTGCCTTTTCTTTTCAAAACAAAATATGTACAAATTACTCTGTGTTGTGAGTCCATTAAATGGACTATATAAAAACATTACCAGTACTGCTAGTAGTCCATTTATGAACCTAAATCTAGACTTTCGTATATCTATTCACAAGGTTAGTTTTTTAATATACATATAATATGCCAAGCTAATCTGATTACTCATCAAATGTTTTCCTATCAGAGTTCTTAGCATAATACCTGACAAATAGTAGTCAAGGTCTACAAGTTCAGTAAAACAAACCAACACATATCAGAATTTACACTGAAAAGAAGTACAAAATCAGGCAGTTGAAAAATTTGTATTTAGAGGAAAAAGTAAAAACAAGAGAAGCAGTACTGTAGTAAACAGGAGGACAGAGGCTGAGTTTATCATTTGGAGTGCATGTATTTTGAAAGGAATAAGAAAAGTTCGCAAAATGTTCCAAAACATTAAAAGACTGTTAGGCATTTTTGATTTTTAACCAAACTTGGGTCTCCTGCATTGCAGGTGGATTCTTTACCATCTGAGCCATCAGGGAATCACAATAAATGGAGAGAGACTAAATATTTTCCTCCTAAGATTAGGAACAAAACAAGGATGTCTCCTCCCGCTAGTTTTATTCAACAGCATATAGATGTTATAGCCAGGGCAATTAGACAAAAATAATAAAGGCATCCAAATTGTAAAAGGAAACATGAAACCATCTTCATTTGCAGAGGACATGATCTTGTATAGAGAAAACCCTATGGAATCTAAAACATTACTTGAACTAATAAATAAGAATTCTGGCCCCCATGATCTTTACTTCCTGGAGTTACACCTGTGAATGTTATACTACATTGCAAAAGGGACATTGCAATTGTAATTAAAGTTATTAATCATTTGGCTTTAAAATAGGGAGATTATTCTAGATTATTTTGGCAGACCCAATGTAATTCCATGAGCCCATAAAAGCAGAGAATTTTTTCCAGCTGATGGAAGAATACCCAGACGGGTCTGAAACACAAGAAGTACTCGAACCATCATTGCTGGCTTTAAGATGGAAAGGTCACATAGAAAGTCTAAGGAGGAGATGATTTCTGAAATCTGAAAGAGGCTGGGAGTAAGTTCTTTCCCAGAATCTCCAGAAAGGCATGCAGCTTTGCCAACACCCTGATTTTGGCCTTATAAGATTCTAATAAAAAAAAAAATGTGAAAGTGAAGTCACTCAGTTGTGTCCAACTCTTTGTGAATAAGAGAACCCAATTAAGCCACACTGTACCTAGACTTCTTACTGTGAATTAATAAAATAGTGTTAAGTCATTAAGTTTGTGGAAATTTGTTATGCTAGACAAAAAAGTAATACAAGGTTCTTACATATAAAAATCAATTATATTTCTATATACTATCAGTGAACAATCTGAAAAAGAAAGTAAAAGATTAATTCCATTCACAATAGATTTTTCTTTTTATATGTTAATCCCATACTCCTAATTTATCCCTATTCACAACAGATTTAAGTATAAAATATTTAGGAATAAATTTAACAAAAGAAGTATAAGATGTGTAAGGTGAAAACTAAAATACATTGCTAAAGGGAATTCCCTGGTGGTCCAGGGAGCCTGGGTTGGATCCCTGGTTGGGAAATTAAGATCCTGTAAGCTGCACAGTGTGGCCAAATAAAAACTCCAAAGAACAAAAAACACTGCTAAAATAAATTTCAAAAGAGGTAAATAAATGGAAAATATCCCATATATATATATTCATGAGTCAGTCCTCACATTGACATTCTGGGTGGGCTCTTACTAACCTGATGTTATATTTGACACATAAAAACTTTTAATTTGATTAAGTCAAATTTATCTTTTAAAGTAGTGTATGCACAAAACTAACTTAAAATGGATCAAAGACCAAGTCATAAGAAACATTAAAACAACTAGAAAAAAACACAGGAGTACATCTTTTAAATCTTGAGTTAGGCAAAGCCCTCTTAAGATATGATATAAAAGGCACAAGCAACACTATTTTAAAAGATAAATTTGACTTAATCAAATTAAAAGTTTTTATGTGTCAAATATAACATCAGGTTAGTAAGAGCCCACCCAGAATGTCAATGTGAGGACCTTAGGGAAATCTCTTTCCTGGAGAGACAACTATTAAGCTTATCAGTATTACCAAGTACAATCATTCAAATGTTCTAGAGATTGATCAAAGGGTTTACAACAGATTGAGAAGTAGTTATTCAACAAAATCTATGGGAAATAAGTAATAACAGTGGGAAGCCTTGGCATTGGAGCTAGACACTATACTCATATCTGCCTTGTGGAAGAACTGCTTCAGTGTAAGGCAGTTTCCACATCTCCCAGATACGTGGAGTAGAACAGTTCTTCTGGTTAGTTTGGGCAGACAATGAAAATAGGTAGATCCCATTTTCTATAGTTCTGTGCAATAAAAGGCCTAAATCAAGTGGGTGATGTCAGGAGAGCAGCACCTATTTCCCTACCCACAGCTTCTGAAAAATAGGCAGGATAGTTGGCAAAGAATGCAGTCCCTCTTTCTGGTACACATCTATGTTGTAGGTGAGCTGTTACAGTTGCTCTGACAACTGAGTGGCAGTTGCTATCTTCCCAGCGTCCTATGGCAGACATATTCTGGGTAGATATGAAAGATGGGGAATATTAGCAGACCCCACTCTCCCTGGCTTTAGGTTAAGAAAAAAGCCACAACTAATATCATACTAAATGGTGAAAGATTGAAAGCTTTTCCTCTAAGACAGAAAGAAGACAATGATTGCCACTTTTATTCAACATATTACTGGAAATTCTAGACAGAGAAATTAAGCAAGAAAAGAAATAAAAGGCATCCAAATCAAAGAGGAAGAAATAAAATTATCTCTCTTTGAAGGTGACATTATATTATGTGTAGAAAACCTTAAAGAATCCACAAAAAACCCTGTTAGAGCTAGCTAACAAATTCAGGAACATTTCAGAATATGAAATCAACATGCAAAATTCAAATGCATTTCTATATAACAGCAGTAAACAATTCAAAAAAGGAATTAAGAAAACATAACATTTCTAATAATATCAAAAGAAGAAAATACTTAATAATTAATTTAAGCAAGGAGGCAAAAGACTTGTACATATAAAATTATAAAATGATACTAAAAGAAACTAAAGACTTAAATAAATGTAAAGAATCCCATGTTCATAAATTGGAAGACTTAATATTGTTAAGAAGACAATATTATCCAAAATGACCACAGATCCAATGCAATCCTTATTAGAATCCCAGTGACTTTTTATATAGAAATAGAAAATTTCATCTTAAAATTCACATGGAACCCCAGAAGACTCTTATTAGCCAAAAAATCTTGAAAATGAGAAACAAATATAAAGGACTCACATTTCCTGATTTTAAAACTTATTACAAAGCAATAATAACCAAAAGAATATAGTACTGGCATAAAGATAGACATATAGACCAATGGAATAGAACAGAGAGCCTAGAAATAAACCCCTCAAATAAACAGTCAACAGATTTCTGACAAAAGTGACAACCGTTCAATGGGGGAAAAGGACTTTTAAATACTGCAAAAACTAGATATCCATATGTGAATGAATTAAGTTGAATTTTAAATTTATGCCATATGCAAAAATTAACTCAAAATGGATCAAAGAATTAAACATAGGAATGACAATCACAAAAGTCTTAGAAGAAAATACAGGAGACAATCTTCACGACACTGAATTTTGCAATTATTTCTTAGATATGACACTGAAGCACAGGCCAAAAGGATGGCAGAAAATATCTGCAAATTACATATCTATAGGGAATTAATAACAAGAATATATATGCCACAACTCAACAACAAATAACTAAACAAGCTAGTTACAAAATGGGCAAAGTACCTAATAGACAAATGGTCAATAAGCAAATGTAAAATGCTCAACACTACTAGTCATTAAGGAAATACAAATCAAAACCACCATGAGATATCACTTCACACTCATTATGGTGGCTATTATCAATAAAATGGAAAATAGTGAATGTTGGTGAAGATATGGAGAAACTGGAAACCTTGTGCACAGTTTACCAGAGTAGAAATGCAGAAGAGGAAAACTCTGTGGGAACTAGGACTAGGATAGCAATTTTTGTTGTTGCTGTTTGTTTGATATCAATGCCTGAACTTTAATTGATGAATTGTTGGAAGCTCAGTGGGGACAAGTTTGAGAGTTTGAAATTCCAAAGGGGTCCAGTCTTGGTGGAGACTCCCACACTTTTATGACTTTATTACCAGGAGACCTATCAGGTTCTCACAGTGATTGCAGAAAAATCCCCTCATCCTTCCAGCAGGAGAAAGGGAAGAACAGTCAGTCACATTTATATATGCCCATAACATTCTGTTCTTCTTAGCAAAGCCTGCTCTTCAGAGAAACTACTGTACCAGAGCCTAATCTACTAGGATATTACTAGAGCCTAACCAATCTCGGAGAAGGCAATACACAACTCTAGCATCCTCTAGCTTTCCTGTCCCACCTAAAGGGGAAAACAAAACAAAAAAAATCTGAGAAGCACTTCTGTAGGGTACAGCCGAGGAGCACAGTCTCAATAAAAAATTAAGCCTAAACAGAATACAATAGAACATGTCCAGTCCCCCAACACCTTGTTTAGTTGTTAAGTTGGTCCTACTCTTTGAAACCCCATGGACTGTAGCCTG
Source organism: Bos indicus x Bos taurus (assembly GCF_003369695.1). Classification (NCBI taxonomy): domain Eukaryota; kingdom Metazoa; phylum Chordata; class Mammalia; order Artiodactyla; family Bovidae; genus Bos; species Bos indicus x Bos taurus. Next base: position 67,027,259 of record NC_040105.1, on the reverse strand, counting down.
CCAGGCTCCACTGTCCATGGGGTTTCCCAGGCAGAAATACTGAAGTGGGTTGCCATTTCCTTGTACTTGGGATCTTCCCAACCCAGGGACTGAACCTGCATCTCCCTCATTGGCAGATGGATTCTTTACCACTGAGCCACCAGGGAAGCCTCCTTCCCCAGCACCTTACTACTAAATCAATAAGGCTTCTGTATTATAATACAAGGAATACAATTAAAAGAACTGTGCATCTCAGATGATATCTAAGAAGTCTGTAGGGAAATCCAAGGAAAATAGGCCAGACAAAAACAAGGACACTAAGAAATATTTAGCCTTCGATTTCTAATAGCTATGTGCATGTGTGCTCATTTGTGTCAAACTCTTCGCAACCTCACAGACTGTAGCTCTCCAGGCGCCAGTGTTCATAGAATTTTCCAGGTGAGAATACTGCAGTGTACTGCCATTTCCTACTCTAGGGGATCTTTCCGACCCAGGGATCAAACTTGTGTCTTCTGCATTGGCAGGCAGATTTTTTTTTATCATTGCACCACCTGAGAAGCCCTGTAACAGCTACAGTAAACAGTAACACAGTCAAACAAAAAAATAAAATCTCACTTTAAACGCCTATTTATCTCAGTTCCTTTTACCTAGGACATCATGTATAGCTTTCAAACAAAAATCAGAAGTCATACTAAAAGACAAAAAGTTTGAAAAGACAGAGCAAGCATTAGAATCAGACTCAGAAATGGCAGAGATGTTGAAATGATCAGACTGGGAATATAAATCAACTATGAAAAATATACTACATGCTCTAATGAAAAAAGTAGATAACATGAAAGAACAGATGGATAATGTTAGAAGAGAAATGGAAACTATAAGAAAAAAATCAAAAGGAAATGGCAGAGAGCCAAAATATCATAACAGAAATGAAGAATGCCTTTGATGGGCTCATCAATGATTGGAAATGGCTGAAGAAACCACCAAAGAAGATTGAAGGCATATCAGTAGAAACTTACAAAACTAGAAGAAAAAGAAAAGAAAAAAGAAAAACAAAACAGAATATCCAAAAACTATGGGACAATTACAAAAGGAGCAATAGACCCATAATAGAAACTCTACTTCTGTGCCACCAGGGAAGCCCTACATAATAGAAATATCAGAAGGTAAAGAGAAAAAAGAGGAGACGAAATAGTTAAAGCAATAATGACAATGACAATACAATTTCCCCAAATTAATGAAAGGCATCAAACTCATAGATAGAAAAAGCTCAGAATACAAAGCTGGATGGTGGTGGTAGTTTAGTCGCTAAGTTGTGTCCCGACTGTTGTGACCCCATGGACTGTAGCCTTCTCCAGGCGAGAATACTGGAGTGGGATGCCATTTCCTTCTCCAACAAAGCTAGATAAATACTCCAAAATCTACACCTAATCATCTCATATTCAAACTACAGAAAGTCAAGGAAAAATGTTCAAAGATGCCAGGGGAGAAAATACCTTACATATAAAGAAGCAAGGATAAGAGTCATATTAGCCACCTCCTTAGAAACTATTCAAGCAAAGAAAAAAGTGGAATGAAATGTTTAATGTTTTAAAATAAAATACTACCAATCTAGAATTCCATCTGTGCCCAGCAAAACTGTCCTTCAAAGATCAAAGGGAAATAAAGACTAAGACCAAAAATTAAGGGCCTCTGTTGCTACTAGACCCTCCTTGCAAGAAATGTTAAAATAAGTTTTATTTAGAAAGAAGTAAAGCCTGACGTGCTGCGATTCATGGGGTTGCAAAGAGTCGGACACGACTGAGCGACTGAAACTACTGAACTGAACTGAAAACACTACAACTAAGAAATCTGGATCTACATACAGAAAGAGTGTAGAGAAGAAACAAATGGATATAAAATAAAATCTTTTATTTCTTCTATTCTCAACTGATCTAATAGCAGTTTGTTAATAACAATAATGTATTCCATGATTATAGCTTATGGATAAGTAAAGTGAATGACAGCAATGTTATAAGGGATTGGAGGGAAGAGCTGGGAATATTCTGTAATAAGGTAATTGTTCTACCTGGGAAGTGGTACTGTGTTATTTGAAAGGGGACCTGGATTGGTTTTATATGTATATATATTGCAAACTCTCTTTAGTGAGCAACCACTAAAAAGATTAAAAAGTAGGATTAGTGATATAGTAAGGGAAGATAAATAATACTGTCATACAAAAATAATTAAGCAGAAGGCAAAAAGACTGCAAGATGAAAATATGAACAAAGAACAAGAGTAATGAATAGAAAACAGTAACAAACAAGGTAAATATTAGTCAAATTATAACAATAATCACTTTAAATATCAAAGGTTTAAATATATCAATTAAAAAACAGAGACTGTCAGAAGGGATCAAGAAATAAAACAACTAAGTGCTGTTTACAAGACAACCACTTTAAATATGAAGACATACAGAGACTATAAGTAAAAAGACGGAGAAAGATACACCATAGTAATACTAATCAAAGGAACGCTAGAGTCACTTTAGCAATTTTAAACAAAGCAGACTTCAGAGTAAAGAAAATATTCAGAAATAAAGAGATATTACATAATGAAAAAGGGTCAACTTTCTAAGACATAACAATTCTTAACTGAATTTAACTCAGATGACCATTATATTACTACTGTGGGCAAGAATCCCTTAGAAGAAATGGAGTAGCTATCATGGTCAACAAAAGAGCCTGAAATGAATTACTTGGATGCAATCTCAAAAATGACAGAATGATCTCTGTTTGTTTCCAAGGCAAACCATTCAATATCATGGTAATCCAAGTCTATGCCCCGGCCAGTAATGCTGAAGAAGCTGACGTTGAATGGTTCTATGAAGACCTACAAGACTTTCTAGAACTAACACCCAAAAAAGATGTCTTTTTCATTATAGGGGACTGGAATGCAAAAGCAGGAAGTCAAGAAATACCTGGAGTAACAGGCAAATCTGGCCTTGGTACAGAATGAAGCAGGGCAAAGGCTAATACAGTTTTGCCAAGAGAATGCACTGGTCATAGCAAACACCCTCTTCCAACAACACAAAAGAAGATTCTACACATGGACATCACCAGATGGTCAATACCAAAATCAGATTGATTATATTCTTTGCAGCCAAAGATGGAGAAGCTCTACACATTCAGCAAAAACAAGACCGGGAGCTGACTGTGGCTCAGACCATGAACTCCTTATTGCCAAATTCAGACTTAAACTGAAGAAAGTAGGGAAAACCACTAGACCATTCAGGTATGACCTAAATCAAATCCCTTACAATTATACAGTGGAAGGGAGAAATAAATTCAAGGGATTAGATCTGATAGACAGAGTGCCTAATGAACTATGGACAGAGGTTCATGACATTGTACAGGAGACAGGGATCAAGACCATCCCCAAGAAAAGAAATAGAAAAAAGCAAAAAGGCTATCTGAGGAGGCCTTACAAATAGCTCAGAGAAGGTGATGGCACCCCACTCCAGTACTCTTGCCTGGAAAATCCCATGGACAGAGGAGCCTGCTAGGCTGTGGTCCATGGGGTTGCTGAGAGTTGGACACGATTGAGCGACTTCACTTTCACTTTTCACTTTCATGCATTGGAGAAGGAAATGGCAACCCACTCCAGTGTTCTTGCCTGGAGAATCCCAGGGATGGGGGAGCCTGGTGGGCTGCCGTCTATGGGGTTGGAAAGAGTCGGACATGACTGAAGTGACTTAGCATAGCATAGCATACAAATAGCTGTGAAAAGAAGAGAAGCAAAAAGCAAAGGAGAAAAGGAAAGATATACCCATTTGAATGCACAGTTCCAAAGAATAGCAAGGAGAGATAAGAAAGCCTTCCTCAGCAATCGATGCAAAGAAATAGAGGAAAACAACAGAATGGGAAAGATTAGAGATCTCTTCAAGAAAATTAGACATACCAAGGGAACATTTCATGCAAAGATGGGCTCAATAAAGGACAGAAATGGTATGGACCTAATAGAAGCAGAAGATATTAAGAAGAGGTAGCAAGAATACACAGAAGAACTATACAAAAATTATCTTCACGACCCAGGTAATCACGATGGTATGATCACTCACCTACAGCCAGACATCCTGGAATGTGAAGTCAAGTGGGCCTTAGGAAGCATCACTACAAACAAAGCTAGTGGAGGTAATGGAATTCCAGTTGAGCTACTTCAAATCCTAAAAGATGATGCTGTGAAAGTGCTGCACTCAATATGCCAGCCTATTGGGAAAACTCAGCAGTGTTCCACAGGACTGGAAAAGGTCAGTTTTCATTCCAATCCCAAAGAAAGGCAATGCCAAAGAATGCTCAAACTACCACACAATTGCACTCATCTCACACACTAGTAAAGTAATGCTCAAAATTCTCCAAGCCAGGCTTCAACGTAAATGAAGCATGAAATTCCAGATGTTCAAGCTGGATTTAGAAAAGGCAATAGGAACCAGAGATCAAATTGGCAACATCCACTGGATCACTGAAAAAGCAAGAGAGTTCCAGAAAAACATCCATTTCTGCTTTATTGACTATGCCAAAGCCTTTGACTATGTCGATCACAATAAGCTGTGGAAAATTCTGGAAAATATGGGTATATCAGACCACCTGACCTGCCTCTTGAGAAATCTATATGCAGGTCAGGAAGCAATAGTTAGAACTGGACTTGGAACACAGAGTGGTTTGAAATAGGAAAAGGAGTACATCAAGGCTGTATACTGTCACCCTGCTTATTTAACTTATATGCAGAGTACATCATGAGAAACGCTGGGCTGGAGGAAGCACAAGCTGGAATCAAGATTGCTGGGAGAAATATCAATAACCTCAGATACACAGATGACACCACCCTTATGGCAGAAAGTGAAGAAGAACTAAAGAGCCTCTTGATGAAAGTGAAAGAGGAGAGTGAAAATGTTGGCTTAAAGCTCAACATTCAGAAAACTAAGATCATGGCATCCAGTCCCATCACTTCATGGCAAATAGATGGAGAAACAGTGGAAACAGTGGCAGACTTTATTTTTTTGGGCTCCAAAATCACTTCAGATGTTGACTGCAGCCATGAAATTAAAAGACACTTACTCCTTGGAAGAAAAGTTATGATCAACCTAGACAGCATATTAAAAAGTAGAGACATTACTTTGGCAACAAAGTTCCATCTAGTCAAGGCTATTGTTTTTCCAGTAGTCCTTGTATGGATGTGAGAGTTGGACTATAGAGAAATCTGAGTGCCAAAGAATTGATGCTTTTGAACTGTGGTGTTGGAAAAGACTCTTGAGAGTCCCCTGGACTGCAAGGACATCCAACCAGCCTATTCTAAAGGAAATCAGTCCTGAATATTCATTGAAGGACTGATGTTGAAGCTGAAACTCCAATACTTTGGCCACCTGATGCGAAGAACTGACTCATTTGAAAAGACCCTGATGCTGGGAAAGATTGAAGGCGGGAGGAGAAGGGGATGACAGAGGATGAGATGGTTAGATGGCATCACTGACTCAATGGGCATGAGTTTGAGTAAACTCCAGGAGTTGGTGATGGACAGGGAGGCCTGGTTGCTACAGTCTATGGGGTCGCAAAGAGTCTGACGTGACTGAGTGACTGAAGTGATGCCTAACAAAAGAGCATCAAACTACATGAGGTAAAAACTGATGGAAATGCAAGGAGAAACAGAGGAGTCCCCTATTATAGTTGGCAAATTCAATAGCCCTCTATCAGAAACAGATCAAGTAGGCATAAAGTTGGTAAGGACACAGGTGAACTCAAGAGCACTACTGATCTACTGGATATATTTGACATCTACAGACTACTTTATCTAACAACAGCAAATGATAGATTATTCTCAAGCTGAGGTGGAACATATACCAAGACAGACCACATTGTGGGTCATAAAACACATCTTTAGAGATTTCAAAGAACAGAAATCATACAATATATGCTCTCAGACCACAAGAGAAAAATAGTGGAAAATCCACAAACACTTGGAGATTAAACAGCACGCTTCCAAGTAACACATGGCTAAGAAGACATCTCAAGAGAAATTTTAAAATATTTTGAACTAAATGTAAATGAAAACAAAACATCAAAATTTGTGGGATGCAGTAAAATCAGTAGCACTGAATGTATATATTAGTAAAGAAGAAATACCTTGAATCAACCATACATACTTACACCTTAGGGGGAAAAATAGCAAACCAAAGTAAGAAGAAAAGAAATAAAAATTAGAGTAAAAATCAATCAAACTCATAATAGGACTTCAATAGAGAAAAGCCAACAAATAAATAACTGGCTCTTTGAAAGATCAGTAAAATTAATGTGTCTAGGCAGGTTAACTACAAAAAAAAGAAAGGAGACAAAAATGTTACAAAGTTTCAGAAACAAAATACAGGTTATCACTACTGAAGCCATGGAGATCAAAAGGAAAATATAGGAACGTTATTAACAAATCTATGCCCATGAATCTGATAAGCTAGATGAAAAGGGTGAAAGACACTGTCTACTAAAGCCCATGTAAGGAGAAATAGACAATCTTGATAGGCTTATATCTATTAAAGAAACTGAGTCAATAATTAATAACCTCCCCAAATAGAAAACATCATGCCCAGATGGGTTCAAACATTTAAGGAAGAAATACCAGTGCTCTACTGTTGCAGCCTGGTGGAACAGAGACCAGACTCGAGGGTGTGGCAGACTGTGCCCTTGTGATCATCCAAGTATGCCGAACAGACATTCTTGGGGTGGGACCTGCTCTCTGCTCCACTTCACTGCATAACCCTGCATCCATCTCCATGGAAACAAAACAAGATATTCCTGATCAACAGCAGAGCCTGTGCTAATCAAACTCCCCAGTATAGCTATTCCCTAATGAGCTCATGTGACTTCTGCCAATAAAAGTGCAGGCTGAAAGGAGCCATTTTGTCTTCCTGCCATGGAGAGCAGGAGGGCCCCCTGATTCCTCATTTGCCAAATTATATGTGTCTGTCTTTTCATTATGTGCTCACCCCTGTTTTAGGTCTTTCTCACCTGTTGTGCTGGATGTGGCACTCTACAATCTCTTCCATAAAACAGAAACAGAGAGAATATTTCCTAATTCATTCTATGAGGCCAGTATTACAGAACCAGACAAAGGTATTATATGAAAAGAAAACTGCAGACCCAATATTTCTCATGAACATAGATGCAAAAACCTGTACAAAACATTAGCAAAGAAATACAACAATATACACTACAATAAGTGGGTTTATCTGGTTTATGTAAATCTGGTTCATCATTCAAAAATCAATTAATATGTAAGCCATCCCATTAACAGATTAAAAAATAAAAATCACATAATCACATCAACGGAGGCAGAAAAAATATTTGACAAAATACAACACTCATTTACGATAAAAATTCTTGGCAAACTAGGAAGACAGGAACTTCTTCAAGTTGATAAAGAACATCTTACCAAAAAACCTACAGTTAATATCATACTTGATGATGAGAAACTCAAAGCTTTCCTATTAAGATCAGGAACAAGGCAAGGATATTCCCTCTCACCACTGCTTTTCAATATCATTCTAGAAGCCCTAGGTAACGCAATAAGATAAGAAAAAAAGGTACACATAATAAGAAAGAAGAAATAAAAATTATCTTACTTCATAGATGACATGATTGTCTATGTAGAAAACCTGAAAAATCAACAAAACTCCTTGAATTAATATGCAATTATAGAAAGGATGCAGGATACAAGATTAACATACCAAAGTATACTGGTATACATGATGGTACACATCTTTATACATCGTCAAAACCCATGGAATGTACAACATGAAGAGTGAACTCTTATGTAAACTATGGACTTTAGTTAGTAATAATGATGTGTCAATACTGGCTCATCAGTTTTAACAATTGTACTTCAATAGAGCAAGATGTTAATAACAGGGAAAATTGGGGGTTGAGTGAGGGAAGTATATGGGAACTTTGCTTTTTCTCAATTTTTTCTGTAAACCTCAAATTGTTCAAAGATAGTCTATTAATTAAGATATTATCTATAAAAAGTACTAATGAAATGATATTCTTGGATAAAAACTGAGAGAATCCACTGCCTACAGACCTACCATATAAGAAATACTGTGGGGAGTTCCTCAGGCTGAAACCACAGCACATCAGGTATTAGTATGAGTCCACATACAGAAAAAGGAAAACTGAGAAGCTCAATGAATTCCAAGTAGGATAAACTCAGAGACCAATACTTATAGAAACTTTATTCAAACTTTTGAAAGCCAAAAACAAAAAGAAAAATCTTGAAAGCAGCAATAGAGAAGCAACTTATGTATAAAGAGCTCTTCAGTCAGATTAACAGCCAATTTCACATCAGCAACCAAGAGGTTCAGAAGAGGTAGAATGACATTTTTAAAGTGCTAAAGGAAAAAAAAAAATGTCATTCAAGAATTCTATACTTAACAAAACTATCCTTTCAAAAAAAGGAGAAATTATGATACTCCCAGATAAGCACCGAGGGAGTTCACTGCTATTAGAATTGCCTATAAGAAATGATCGGAGAAGGCAATGGCACCCCACTCCAGTACTCCTGCCTGGAAAATCCTATGGATGGAGGAGCCTGGTAGGCTGCAGTCCATGGAGTCGTTAAGAGTCAGGCATGACTGAGCGACTTCACTTTCACTTTTTACTTTCATGCATTGGAGAAGGAAATGGCAACCCACTCCAGTGTTCTTGCCTGGAGAATCCCAGGGACGGGGGAGCCTGGTAGGCTGCCGTCTCTGGGGTCACACAGAGTCGGACACGACTGAAGCGACTTAGCAGCAGCATAATAAATGATAAAAACTGTCCTTCAGACTGAAATGAAAGAACACTGGACAATAACTCAAGCTATATGATGAAATAAAGAACATTAGTAAAACTGAATAAATAAATACAAAAGCCAATATTGTTGTTTTTGTTTTGAAATTTATATTTTCATCCTATATGATTTAAAAGACAAATGTATAAAATGATAATTATAAATACATATTAAAAGATATATAATATATAAGATGCAATTTGTGATAATAACACATATGGGGAGGTATATGCATGGACAGAAGCAGAATCTGTGTATTACTGAAGTTAAAGTGGTATTAATTCAAACTAGTGTGTTATAAGTTTAAGATATTAGTTATAAACCCCAGGGTAACAAATAAGAAAATAGCTAAAAATACATACAAAAAAGGAAATGAGAAGGCACATGGCACACTATAAAAATTATTTAAATATAAAATAAGGAAGTAATGGAGTGAGTATAAAAAAAAAGATATGACACATGGAAAACAAAAGACAAAATGACAGAAGTCCTCCCTTATCTATTACAGATTGAATTATGTTCCCCCCAAATTCATATATTCAAGTGTCACAATCACCAGTACCTGGGAATGTGACTATATTTGGAGATGTGGGCTTTAAAGTGGTAATTAAGCTAAAATGAGATAATTAGTGTTTGTGTGTTTAGTCACTCAGTTGTGTCCGATTTTGCAATCCCATGGACTATAGCCCACCAAGCTCCTCTGTCCATGGGGATTCTCTAGGCAAGAATACTGGAGTGGGTTGCCATGCCCTCCTCCAGGGAATCTTCCCAACTCAGGGATTGAACCCAGGTCTCCCACACTGCAGGCATTTTCTTTACGATCTGAGCCACCAGGGAAACCCCAAAATTAGGGTTTGCCCTAATCCAATATGCTGCTGCTGCAATATGACTAGTGTCCTTATAAAAAGAGATTAGGACACAGATATGTATAGAGGGAACCAGGTGAAGGCACATGAAGACCCAGGGAAAAAAACAGCCATCTATAAGCCAAGGAGAGAAGATTCAGGAAAAAAAATAAAAAGCATCAGCTTTCCGAAAACCTTGACTTCAGACTTACAGCTTCTGGAACTTTGAGAAAATGCATTTCTGTTGTCTAAACCACCTAGTCTGTGGTACTTTATTAAGGCAGCCCTGGCAAACTAATATATTATCATTAATGACTCTAAATGCAAATAGATTAAACTCTCAATTAAAAGGGAGAGATCTACAGCATGGATATAAAAATATGATCCATGAGTCTACAGGAAACTCAGTTTAGATTCAAGACACAAGTAGGTTGAAAGTGAGAGGACAGAAAAAGACTTTCCACTGTAAATAGTAACCAAAAAAAAAAAAAAAGGGCTAGGGTAGATAGTACTGGACAAAATAGATTTCAACTAAAAAAAAGTTACAAAGATGCTCAGTATATGTGTTAATATACTCAGGCTACTATGACAAAAGACCATATTCTAGGTGGCTTAAACAACAGCTCTAAAGTATGGGAAGTCTTAGATCAGAGTATCAACATGGTTGGTTGAATTCTTATGGGAGCACTCATCCTGGCTTATGGATAACTTCCTTTTTGCTGTATCCTCACACAGTAGAGAGATAGAGAACAGCTCTCTGATCTTTTCTTATAAGGGCATTAATGCACCATGAGGACCCCATGTTCATGACTTTATCTAAATCTAATTACCTTCCAAGGGCCAAAGTACCAACCACCTGTAAATACCATTAGATTAAAGGGGAGGGCTGGAACATATGACTTTTGAGGGAACACAATTCCATAACAATATATAGTGATGAAAATAAAATCTTTCATTTCTTATACATGTTTTAATGCCATTCTCCCAAAAAAATAAAATAAAATTAAAAAAAGAAAAATAATAATAAAATCTTTCAAGAGGAAATGACAATTATAAACATATATACAACTATCAACAGATCTGCAAAATACATGAAGCAAAAACTGACAGAACTGAAGGGAGAAATAGACAATTTTACAATAATAGCTAGGACTTCAATACCCCACTTTCAATAGTGGATAGAACAATTATGCAGAAGATCAATACAGAAAGGCAGGACTTGAACAACACTGTGAAACAACTAGATCTAACAGGCATATATAGAACCTTCCACCCCACAACAATACAATTTTCTTCTTGAGTGTACATGGAGTATTCTCCAGGATAGGCTATATGTTATACCACTAAATAAGCCTCAATAAATTTAAAATGATTAAAATCATACAAAGTATCTTTTCTAATAACAATGGAATTAAATTAGAAATCATAAGGAAAACAACATTATTGGTTCATGTTGTAAGCCTGAGATAATAGTCCCTTCCCTCTGAACATCCCTCTCAATTTAGTAAATATTATAGCAAAAACAAAGGTAAATGTTAAAAGTAATTTCAAATTTAAGGATGGTAGTATGCTTAGGCCTGAAAATTGATGTAATATCACTGTGGTAAATATAAAAATGGTTAAGTGAAAACCTTCATTTCATATATCATGTAGCCATAGAATCCTATCAGAGCCAAGAGAGACTAGGAGCAGCTCAGGGCATTCTGGTTTGTATTTCTTTTCTTTCAACTAATTTGCTAGAAAAATAACCATGATGTATACTGGCAAAAAATAGTTTACAAGGCAGACTGTTTACATAGTTCTTTCTTGGAAACATTTTATAATCATTCATTTATACAGCAATGACCTTTGACACAGGGCAGATTAATTATATTATTTCCATTTTATTTTGTGGCTAAACACAGACATGACTGTCATGAAGCTAGATTCCTCATTAGAAAGGCAAGAGCCGCTCTTAAATTGTTGCATTTTATTTTTTATTTCTCCATGTAGACAAAAAAAGCAGTGAGGTATCTTAAATCTCTTCATCTTCACAACCACCTTAAAGTAAGTAATATTATCTGGATTTTATAGGTGAAGAAGTTGAGGCTCCAAAAAGGACAGTGTCTTGTACAAGGTTACTAGAATATGCTTGCTGCTTCATTGTCTAGTGTGTTTAACAAGTTAGTATGTACAACATTGAGGGTCCTAACGATAAAGTGTACAGAGCAAGGCAGATAATGTAAATGCTGGGTAGTTCTGTGGTGAATCAGAGACCACATGTCCTATTTAAAGGAAGCAGCCACCACTCAGCAAGGGCCAACTGCTGAAATGTAGGCATGTGGGTCCCATATTGCCAGACTTTTAGATTTGACAAGAGACACTGGCTATTTCAAATTTTATTTATATATGGAATTTAGAAAGATGGTAACAATAACCCTGTGTACGAGACTGCAAAAGAGACACTGATGTATAGATCAGCCTTATGGACTCTGTGGGAGAGGGAGAGGGTGGGGAGATTTGGGAGAATAGCATTGAAACATTTATAATATCATGTATGAAACGAGTCGCCAGTCCAGGTTTGATACACAGTACTGGATGCTTGGGGCTGGTGCACTGGGACAACCCAGAGGGGAGGGTAGGGGAGGGAGGAGGGAGGAGGGTTCAGGATGGGGAATGCGGGTATACCTGTGGTGGATTCATTTCGATATTTGGCAAAACTAATACAATATTGTAAAGTTTAAAAATAAAATAAAATTAAAAAAAAGAGAAATATTCTAATTTTTAAATGCTAGCAATTGATTTAAATGTTTAAAGAACAGAGTGGGCTGGATTTAGCCCACAGGACTACAGTCTGCATATCTGTACTTAATAGACTGTAAAAATTGACAGATCAGTGATCTAAGAATATACTGATACCTTAATTTCAATATGAATACTTAATTAACCATAGAGGGCGTAGGGAGAAATCATAGCATCAGCGTTAATGTCAAATCAGTAGTGCTCATAGTGAAATCACATGACTGAATAAACTGCTTCTATTTCAGGCCTTGTGGTGGAGGTGTTAATAAACAGGCAACTATGTAAACAGGTCATCAGAAAAAAAGATCCTGGATAATATTAAAATCAAAAACTCTGTTCTTAAAGTAACTGAAATTGGCTATATCTGTGTGATGAAAAAAATCCCATAATTTAACTTACAGAAAGCCATTTGAGAACACTGTTCATGCTTTGACAAACAATAAACTAAGCTCTATTTAAAATAAAGCTCTGACCTACTGGTAGTGACCAAAACGATTAATAAAATGTCCAATTTTCCATTCAAAAAATGATAGGGGTGGCAGCATTTTATTTTTTGAAGCAGACATTAAGAAGGGCAGGAGAAAGATGGAGAGGAAAATATGAGTACTTGGTGGGAATCTTTCTGGTTTTTATGAAACAACTGTACCATTAATTATACCCCATCAAGGTGCTGTGAATTTGAATATGCTTATTATTTAGAAGTTTAAGTGAATCATCAATGTTGTACAGGGAAAAGAATTGGAGGTAAATGAATTAATTTTCCTCACTGACTTGAATTAAAAAGTGTAAAGATATCTTTCCAGTGGGTAAAATATCATTCTGAAGATCAAAATAAAATTTTAAAGAAAATCAGATTAAGATAGTAGTCTTAAATCTATGCTGCAATGAGTAATGTCATGCCAGAACGTTGTTTCAACATGTTCAAAACTAACCAAGATTTCCCCCACCAACTTTGTAGATTACTTTCACTTCTTCAGATCAAGAAAAAACTCTCCCGTACACTTGTGACTTGGAAATACTTTAAATCATAACTTCAGATTTTGTAAAAAGAATAAGTAGCCAAGTTACATTTACTTAAGCACTCCACTTACTTTGTACTTATTTAAAATAATGACTGGAACCCATATTAAGTAATAAAATGTTGATAAAGATTGGACAAATGGCTCAGTATCACTGGCCCTGAGTTTCTTTATGTCTAGAATGAGGACAGCATTGCTAGGAGAATTAAATCCTGTAAAGTACTTGGCACACAACAAGTGTTCAATAAATGTTAGCTCATTATTATTACACAATAAAATGGTTACTCACTCTTTTGTTGAGACAAATAACAGGCCACAGGCTGCAACCCAATGTGCAACAGCAGCAGAGACAACCACAGAGCAACCATTTCACATTGACTGGGAGAGCCTTTTTCAAACATGCATTCACACGGCCAATGCTGGTCTTAAATTCTTCTGGGGCCACCTACAACAAGGGCACAATCTTTAACACTTTGAGGGCAGCTTTCTACTATTTATCTCTAAACCTAAATAAAATGTTTGTCTTATTACAAACACTTTAAGGAATTAACATATTTATTTCCTCCCTATCTTTTCCTATAAATAGGTATTACACGCTCTTGGATGACATTAGAAAGCAAAACAATGTAATTTCATGTTTACAGAACTTATTCTGATGTTTGAAAACAATCTTCTGAAATTACCAATAATAAAATGACAACAGTAAAATTCGTAGTAAAGGATACCGTCACACAGTTTTCTTACCAGTTATTCTCATTATTATGGCAATATTATTTATAGTTTCCAGTCACTCTGACTAAAGGTTGAATAAGACTAGAAGCATAAAATAACAATAAAACCTCAATACTACTAGAGGAAATAGAATTAAATTTAGACCTCGGTAATATTCCTGGATTACTTTTAAAAAGGCAACTCTCAAATCTTTTCTCCCTGGTAAATTTGCAACATAACAACTTAAACACTTGCCATTGTTTGTAGGGAAAAGGTACATTAACAAAAGACAGTGAGAAATGATCACATTCAAAAAACACTTTAGCGTAAAATGGATTCATAACTGCTGTAAATTTTAGAAGTTGAGAGATCCTTAAATATACAAATTTAATATTTTTAATTACTACCTCCATTCCTGGAAGTGGATGCTTATGGTTCTCTGTAAACAACGACAAAGTCAGTTCAAAGGCACGATCATGACAAGCATAATTAGATTTATACCGAAAATTCTGCTTGAAGGTTATACAATTCAAAGGTATACTAAAAAGACTGCTTTCAGTGAAATCACATTTCTAGATCACAAAAATGATTCCCTTTCATTTAGAAAGCTGTCACACTGTAAAATCTATAAGAAAAAATTCTACCATCTGGCTATGCAGGCAAGAATTAGGAAATTGTTAAGAAAAATAAGTTGCTGTAAAATAAAAATCCCATTAGCATGTTTGGCATCAAAAATATAGAGCTCCACAAACCTTCTAAGTAAAAACTGTTCTACAGGAATCAAATTATTACATTTTTGTCTTTTAATAGACATGTCTTAGAATCAATAATACATACTGATTAATGGATGTTAGAAAGATACACGACCACAGAATTCAGTACCATCATGATTAAAACATTAAGTAATTATATTAGCTTTATTAGAATTGTTCATGCTACCTAATAATGCTGCTTGCTTAACCTATAAATTTTCCTTTTCTCCTAATATGTTAATTAGTTATGAACTTGTAAGGCTCAAAATTGTATTTACAAGAGGAAAGTAAATTTATTTCATTCTCCAATATGATTTAAAGACAATCACCGAGGAAAAAGAGTTCCAAATAAATAACTAAATTTCTAGAGTCAATATGAAAATAAATTCAGGGAACTATGGCTGACAACTGGAAACAAAACACCAACAGGCTAAGCACATTAAGACAATAAATCAAGATCTAGATTCTTTCTTATTAGTTATAAAAAATTCTAGGTAAGTTCATTTAATTTTTGTGAGCTTTAGTCTCCCATCTGTAAAATGAGAAAAATAATATTTCTATTATATACCTCATGGGGAATGGAAATTATACCTTAGAAAGAACCTCCTACCTAGAATGCTTTGAAAAAGGACGATAGTGAATCATATCTCTGCTTAGATTTGGGGAAAAAAAGCAAGGCTTTTTTTTGCATGGAGTATCAACTGAAGGTTTGGATCAGGTAACTTAACAGTGTTAAACTCCACAGGTTTTCTACACATTCTATTCTACATAAAAGGATAATCTGCTACATTTTGAATGCAAATTTAATGGTTTTCAATTCTTTAGAGAAAAAAATGTTCTTTTTAAAAATCTAGGTACTAAGTTGCTATCTTCATTTACCTCTTAAACAGTGACATTCAGCTTCTTTTTTCCTAGTGAACCAGTGAGCAACCAAATGGAAGCTAAAATAAGGAAAATGTATTTATATATTTAGCTCTAATCTGTAATACACCATTATCAATTTTCTTTAAATTGTGTATCTAGAAACACTAATACATTTTTAAAATATGGCAAATTTTGATATACTCATATTAAATCTGTCCATTTACAAATTTAAGTACCTGTAATTAGAATTTAAATTTTGTTTAAAAAGTAAAATTTTTATATATAACTTTTATTTAAAAGTGTGTAATGTAAGCACAGATGAAAAAAAGTAAAGAATGAGGCTAAAGCCAGAAAAGAATCAATCCAAAAAGTAAAACTTGATTTTTGTTTAAAACACTGTGAATGAAATAAATTGCATGCCAAGGTATGTAAAATTTGTTATAAGATTTATCTGTCATTACATGCTTCTGGAAATGAATTAATAAAACCATTTCTAAAATGTGGCAATTTTCCTTCTTCCCCACCAATATTTTCCATATGTAATACATAATATTCATAGCTTGTACTCTATCACTATGGACAAATTAAAAACTAAAACATTCAAGTTTCTAAAAATGACAATTCAAATTTTTTGAAGTCATAACATAAACATACCGAAAATAAAACTTTTACTAGAATTTCACACAATAAACTAAAATCTGCATTTTGACTTTAAAAGGAAGCCAGAATTGTCTTTGAAAAAAAAAATCTGTATTTGAATAACAGTAAAAGTCATAAAACAGAAATAAAGGCATAGGAAATGAGAACTGGTTAACTCCCAATTTTAAACAATGTGAAAGAAATGTTTAGTTAATTGTGTGGAATCAGAGTTAATAACATTTTACTCATTTACTTCCATATAATTTGAGTATCACTAGTAATGAAGGTTAGATGGAAGTCTTTTACTTTGTAGCTGAATGGCAGGTTGTAAAGAAACATTTAATTCCTCTTGACTTTCTTAGAAAAAAGAAAGTCACATCATGAAAGTGGGGGAAAGGGTCATAATATTTTATAACAGGATGCAAGAGACTTTGCAAACAGAAGAAAATCTAAGCAAAACCCAGCAGGACTGATTTGCCTCCTTCAGTCACGGGGAACACAACCCCATCAATCACTTGTCATACTGGATCACAATAGTAAAGGTGGATTTTATGGTTTACAATTCCCAACACTGCACGCTAATTTCCTTGTAACACCATTTAACTGTTTCAAGCTGAGGGCTGAAAGCTTTTATTTCTTTTCTGAAATTCTGTGGTTCTTTCATTTTCTGGTCACCAAAATTTGTATGTACACACCTGTTCCATACATCCTATCATGACAGGACTTATCTTAGTGAAAGATGGAAACAATCTTTGCTTAATTTAATGTAAAAGATTATCTTTTTATTTATATTAAAAGCACTAACACATAAGAAGCACAAAATTAATACTAAGCCATAGAGCTTAACAAAATGGCTTTTGAGATTTTTGGAATTCACCCTGCAATTTTGCTTAGTTTAGGCATAAAAGCTATTTAAGAATTCCATTCATGCTAGAATACTGGTTTTATAAAATACAGATTTAATTTTCTATTTTAGCTACTGCATTTATTCATTGTGAAATATATTTACACTGCTGCTCAGTCTGGAATTCAAACTTTTTTTCTTTAGCTTTTTCCTGAAACATGTAAATTTTTTTTTCTGCTTCTTCTTCATAGTTATCAGAGATGCATTTTGATAATCCAGAATAACCTTTACACGTGAAATAGTGCCTACTGGAGAAAAATAATCTCATGAAAGGGAAAATAAAGAGAAAACAAAGCCACCATATGATTTTTCAAAATCAGATTTTCAGAATTCCTTCAGCATTTTCCATCATCAAACACTAAACTAGGATCACTGTATCATTTATGCCTCATTCAACATATGAGAAATTTTGTGCATTTAAATAATGTACACTAGAATAAATATCCAATCATTATGTGTTACAAAAGTGGTCACCTGAAAAGAACGGATGTCTTTAAGAACAGTTCATATCCAGCTTAATATTCCTGGTGCTTCTGCTTAGTTACTTCAGTTGTGTCTGACTCTGTGCGACCCTATGGACTTCAGCTTGCCAGGCTTATGTCCATGGGATTTGCTAGGCAAGAGTACTAGAGTGGGTTGCCATGCCCTCCTCCAGGGGATCTTTCAGACTCAGGGATCGAAACCAGGCCCAGGTTGCAGGCAGATTCTTTATCAATGAGCCACCAGGGAAGTCCAATATTCCTACTTCCCTAGTTTAAAGAACTGTACTATTCTTTGCGCTGGTGGAATTTCAGTTTTTAGAAGACTTGGAAAGGTGAAGAAATATTCTGAAGATTACTTGAGCATATAAAACTGGCCAATTTCAAAGATGGAAAGATGGATAAGTCTTATACCTGGAAACTCTATTCTCTGACTTTTTCAATTATTCAGTTTTTAGAATTACTTGGAATTGTAATTCAAACTCTTTCTAACTAAACCAATATTAAAACTGGATGCAACTGCTAAGACCACACATTTGGCAGCAACAAGGGAAATATAAAGAACAAGTTTTCCATTGGAGACATCTTAATTCACATTGTCTTTAATTTTAATATTGAATTTGCCATCTTTCTACAAACCAATTATTATTCAAGAGATTTTTTTTCCCATAGCTATTTTTCCTTGGAAAAAAAGTTTATCTAAAACAAATCTAAATCTGAACTGCTGCTTAAACTGGTGAACTATTCTATATGATCAGGACAGGAAGGTATAACATACTAGAAAATGAGGCCAAAATCTCAAACCAAAGGGCTCTTTGTAACCTAAAAAGATAAATGGCCACATATTTTCTAATGTTCACTTAGCCAGGGACTATCACTACTTGTTTATTACTGTATGGAATGATTTGACATCATATATCAGGAGAGAGAACAAATTATTGGTGGGACTGAGAACAAAAAATTACTCAGAAGAACAAGGTTAAAGTAGCAAAAGCAATTAAAATGGAAAGATGTTGAGTAGAGAAAACTGGAAAAACAATCAGGGTGAAACTAGGATATACTGATGAAGAATTGTCAATAACAATCACAAACTTACACTGTGAAACTAATAAGTACCTGACAATACACTAGGCGTTCTATATACTCTCTTTTGTCTTATCACAGCCTTTTCCTTTGGGCTTAGAAGTTAGCATTACTGTTGTAAGAGGATTTTCCAAACACTTTTGAATCCTAGAAGCTCTCTGAAGATTGAACCTCAATGCTAGAAGATACTACTGAGTGTAGAGGAACCAGGAAACAAAAAGGTTGGTAACAATTTATTGCAGTGAGTCTAATTATAGAAACTCAAACTGTCTAAAGTGCAGAAAATTTTGATTTTTTTTTTTATGTACTGGTATAACAAATCACATCACAGGATACTTTAAAATTCACAGAGTGATACAAAGTTGAACAATAATTTTGTTAACTCTAAAATCACTGGAAATTACTGATCTAAATTAAAACAATCATAGCTACCAGTGCTGAGAAAAAAAAGCAAAACTGGAAAAACTGAATAGATAAGTAAATGATAGCTGGCATTATTAGACAATGAACAAAATAACTGGTCATAGGCTAGTAGTCACGGAGACAGTTTTCAGTCACTAATGATACAGCCTAAAATTATCCTGGCCTCTTACTATTAGACTTCATTACAGTGCATCAAAGCACCTGTCATAACACTAAATCAGCCATACACCAATGCTTTTAGAATTGAAAAGTTCAATGCAAACTCTCACTTACCTTCCCTGTTAGAACTGAGGGAAATTCAGTATCAAACTTGTTGCTCAAGCCAAACCTTAAAAACAAAGAACAAAATACATTCTACCCAGCGTATTTAACTCTTTTCCTTAAAAAAGTTACAAAGCCATGCATTTTTCCTTTGATTCTGTGACCTAAAAGCATGTCCTATAAATAATTTTATATTTATAGAAAATAAGTGTTTGACTATTAATCCAAATTAAAAGTAAAAGGAACTTAAGGAGCCAATGTTAAAGTAGGATTCCAACAAGAGCCATGATATGAGATTAAAAAATAATACAGAAACACTGATATAGAGCTGGAAATATTATACTTTTTGATTGAAATATTTCTATTAAAACCCATTGTAGTTGATAACTGTTGGAACTGATGGGTTGTATGCGGGAGTGGATTATACTGTTTTCTTCTACTTCTGTGGATATTTCTGGTAAAACCCATTTTAGTTGATAACTGTTGGAACTGATGGGTTGTATGTGGGAGTGGATTATACTATTTTTTTCTACTTCTGTGGATATATAAAAATTTTCCTAATAAAAATTAATGCAGCTTTTGGAACTATAGAGCTTGATAACTTATGATCAGTGACTATTCAGATAATCAAAGGTTGATCCTTATGAATGGCTTTTATGTATATGCAACCAATTTTAAGAAGACAGATCCCAGCCTCAAAAGCTCTGACTTTCTTTAAGTACACTTAACTGAAATCTGTACTATGTCAAGATGATTTTTATAAGCCTTCCTTCACCTCCTTGTTGATTTCAGTAGGAACAACAAAAGTCACTTCCTGCACATTAGATGATATATCAGAGCGACTACAATTTATGTTAGTGTAAGCAAAAGGAAAAAAAAAAAACATCCAACAGTTAATAAGAACTCATTGTGAGGTAGACAATAATAGTAACAGTTATTAGTAACTATCTATTTACCATGAGTTAGACACTGTTATAGGTAAATATATTACCTCTAAACTTTACAACCCTGCAATAGAGGTATTGTTATCTCTGTTTTACAGAGAAGGAATCTGACAGAAAATTTTTATTTCAAAAAGTAATTAAATGATTTGCCCAAAGTTATTATAGTAAGAGATTGTGCTTATTTATTTATTTTGTATTCTCTTGTGCTCAGTCGCTCAGTCGTGTCCAACTCTTTGAGACCCTGTGGACTGTAGCCCACCAGGCTCCTCTGTTCATGGGGATTCTCCAGGCAAGAATACTGGAGTGGCTTGCCATTCCCTCCTCTGGGGGATCTTCCCAACCTAGGGATGGAACCCAGGTCTCCCACATTGCAGGCAGATTCTTGACCCTCTGAGCCACCAGGGAATAAGGACAACCAAAATTCAAATGCTAATCCTTAAATTCTTTCTGTTCTATATTAAGCTCCTGAAGAACAAAAACTATGGCTTATTTACTTTGCTATCTTCCATTATGCTTAGCAGCACAATGGAATCTAAGTGCTTAATAAAAGTTTGTTGAAAAATGAGCTACTGTGTGTACTGTTTGATTCTACTGATGTATGGCATTTCGGTCTTAGGGTCATTTTATAGACATCTTAAGAATCCAATGTCCTATTAAAACTCTGTGAGAATATCATAGTCTCCTTGTATTATTTATGCTAATAGCTCCTTTACAAGGACCCAAGTGAGTCTTAAACACAAAGACTCTATACTTAGTAGCTAGCAGCAAGGAACACATCCATACATAAATAAATTTTACTTTATATGTTTAAAATGTATTTTAAAACAAAAAATTCCAGTTTTTAAAAGAGTTGAGAAAATTAATTAGCAATTATAAAAAGACCATAACTTCATTAAAAATATCATTACTTCTCTAGGTGTCAGTACATGTAATGAAAACATAGTATTTTCAGGATAACATCCTCATAATAACATTTTCTTTAAGTCTTTACGTAGAGGAGTACAGTCAAACTTAAAACAGTACTCTTGTACATAAATTTTTATGACAACTTTCATGTGCTGTTAGAGAAATTGATAACTCTAGTATTATTTATATATTTGCAACTGTGTACTAAGTGATCAGTAAAACAGCAAATATTTAACAGAGCAAGAAACATTTCATTTAAATAATATTTAGCTAAACAGTGGCTTTATCACTAGTCAGGAAGGTGTAATTCAATTCATTATTCCACAGAATTCTTATTGTATAACAAAGAAACAGATATAGTTTTCATGAAAATAGACATGATACATTTGAAAGTAGAGTTCTATTTCCATTCTTTTACCTTGTCTTTTATTTTTCAAATCCAATTTTATTTATGTATTCATTTATGACCATGCCACCTGGATGTTAGTTTGACAGGGGATCAAACCCATACCCCCTGCAGTGGAAGTGTGGAGTCCTTTTCCTTCTTGTCTTTTAGATGCAATGTTTATAATTTGTTTCTACCCCTATTAGAGATTGCCGCCATTATAGATTTTTCCAAGTTGCCATTCTTTTATCATATACCAAATACATAGAGGATATAGACATATGTGTTCCTCAAAATGTATGGAATATTTCTATTATTAAAAAAATTAGCTTTGCTATTCTCTCTTTGCATTTATCATCAGACAAATGAACTCAGACAAAAGAACTTTTTGTCTCTGTTTCCATTTCCTTAATATCCCATCCTTTAATCTTTTGGTTTGTCTTTTGATATTATTTTACTGAAAATAATTCCTTATTTGGCAAATTTATTTAGAAAGACAAGTTAATCTTACTGCTAAGTCTCTTCAGTCATGTCCAACCCTGGGCGGCCCCATAGATGGCAGCCCACCAGGCTCCCCCATCCCTGGGATTCTCCAGGCAAGAACACTGGAGTGGGTTGCCATTTCCTTCTCCAATGCATGAAAGTGAAAAGTGAAAGTGAAGTTGCTCAGTCGTGTCAGACTCTTGGCGACCCCATGGACTGCAGCCTACCAGGCTCCTCCATCCATGGGATTTTCCAGGCAAAAGAGTACTGGAGTGGGGTGCCATTGGCTTCTCCGAAGTTCATCTTATTTATTGCTAAATTCAATACCCTCTTTTCAGAACTTCCCCTCCTGACTTTGCACTCTGTGATGCTGTTTACCACTCCCTTCTCAACACTCTCCCATTTGTTCACTCTCTCCTAACACTCTTATCTTTTCCCAAAATTTAGCTTTTAGTCATCTGCTTCTCTTTCTAAAGGAATTATAACAGTTCATCTATTTTAATAGCTTTGAAAAATCACTTCTATTCTGATGACCATCAAATCTATATCTCCAATTCTATATTTCCCAACATGCTCTAGACCCTCACCTCTAACTGCATACTAAAAATTTCCATTTGGAAATAATGCCTTTTGCAACAAGATGGATGAACTTAAAGGTTATTTACTAAGTGAAATAAGTCAGAAAGAGAAAGACAAATACCATATGATACCACTTATATGTGGAATCTAAAATATGACACAAACAAACTTATTTATGAAGCAGACACACAGACATAGAGAACAGACTTATGGTTGCCAAGGGGGAGGGGAGTGAGGGAGGGATGGAGTAGGAATTTGGGGTTAGCAGATGTAAACTAACATACATAGAATGGATTAACAAGATCCTAATATATAGCACTGCTGCTGCTGCTGCTGCTAAGTCGCTTCAGTCGTGTCCGACTCTGTGTGACCCCAGAGACAGCAGCCCACCAGGCTCCCCCGTCCCTGGGATTCTCCAGGCAAGAACACTGGAGTGGGTTGCCATTTCCTTCTCCAATGCATGAAAGTGAAAAGTGAAAGTGAAGTCGCTCAGTCGTGTCTGACTCTTAGCGACCCCATGGACTGCAGCCCACCAGGCTCCTCCGTCCATGGGATTTGCCAGGCAAGAGTACTGGAGTGGGGTGCCATCACCTTCTCCGAATATATAGCACAGAGGACTATATTCAATATCCTGTGATAAACCACAGTGGAAAAGAATATGAAAAAGAATACATACATATGTAAATGAATCACTGTGCTGTACAGCAGAAATTAACACAACATTGTAAATAACTATACTTGAATACAATAAATTAAAACAACAACAAAAATAAAAACTTCCATTTGGATAGCTTTATACCTCATGTGAACACATGTAAAATTAAATGTTACCTTTTATTTGAAACTGGCTCCTTCCTTTCAAATCCTTCATCTCTTTCAATGGCGCATTGACTCTCTTTAACCTAGATCCTGGTATCATTTTTGTACCTTTTATCTCCTACTTTTCACACCTTGCTTATATCCAAGTGGTCCCAAATACTGTTATTTGTTCCTTTGAAATCATTCTTATAACATTTACTTCCTTTCCACTGCCACTGTTACATTGGCTCTTTGCTTATGAGGTTTCTCTTGCTTCCTCAGTTCAGTTCAGTTCAGTCTCTCAGTTGTGTCCGACTCTTCGCGACTCATGGACTGTAGCACGCCAGGCTTCCCTGTCCATCACCAACTTCTGGAGCCCACTCAAACTCATGTCCATCGAGTCAGTGATGCCATCCAACCATCTCATCCTCTGTTATTCCCTTCTCCTCCTGCCTTCAATCTTTCCCAGCATCAGGGTCTTTCCCAATGAGTCAGTTCTTTGCATCAGGTGGCCAAAGTATTGGAGTTTCAGCTTTAGCATCCTCTTGCTGGTTTTGCTTCCTCTCCCTGGTTTAAATCCAGTGCAGTCTTTATGGCTCAAGCCAAGTTCCAACCCTTGCTGCAAGTCTTCATGGATTTCCCTTTCTCTGAAAACTGATAGCCAATTTTAATCTGTACTATACAATTCAAAAGTATTAAAGATATTTTCCTTTATTCTTTGCTGATCCACATGAGTTTCTTAAAGGCAAATTTCCTGTAACTTTGTAAAGCAAGACCTATTCTTTGCTTTTTCTGTATTCTTCATAGTGTTTATCTCAGTGCTCAGGTTCTCAAAAAATTCTTTCTAAATTCACATTACAAATTTTCTTCTCTAATATAAAAAGAGATTGTCTTTTCTAACACATAAAAAGTATATTAGAAATGGTAAAGCAGGGAATTTCCAGGCAGTCCAGCGGTTAGGACTTCGTGCTTTCACTGAGGAGGGCCCAAGTTCAATCCCTGGCTGGGGAACTAAGACCCCACAAGCTGTGCAGCATGGTCAAAAAAATTCAAAAAATAGAAACGGTAAGGGAAGGGAAGGAAATGGTACGGAAGTCATTTTACTTCTTAAAATACTCCATTATGGCCTACATTTATCTACTTTAAAAGGTATAAAGGTAGGCAAACTAGGGCCAATATATTCTCATGCTACTGCTAAGTCGCTTCAGTCATGTCCGACTCTGTGCGACCCCTTAGATGGCAGCCCACCAGACTCCCCCGTCCCTGGGATTCTCCAGGCAAGAACACTGGAGTGGGTTGCCATTTCCTTCTCCAATGCATGAAAGTGAATAGTGAAAGTCAAGTCACTCGGTTGTGTCCTACTTTTAGCGACCCCATGGACTGCAGCCCACAAGGCTGCTCCGTCCATGGGATTTTCCAGGCAAGAATACTGGAGTGGGGTGACATTGCCTTCTCTGATACATTCTCATAATTTTGGCTAAAAGGCAGTAGCAATTGCATTCTTGCCTACCAGCGTTTTTTTCCCTTAACTTTTACATTAGATATTTATTAAGCACCTAAAATGAGGACTTAAATAATCTGTGGTACAACATTTTACTTAGTAGTTACTAGGAAAATGTTGAAATGGCTACTGCTAAATGATGAACATCTCAGCACCATTAAGTTAATAAGATCTGTGAGTTCACAGAGGTTAGATAAACTCATCTACCCATTAGTGAGTGATCAGTGAGAGACATGAGTAAAGATGTGGAGTTTGTCAGCATTAGACAGAAGAATTTGAGAACTGCTCACATTTTCATTTTATCAGGTTCATTAAATAAAGAGCATATTATGTGTTTGAAGCTGACCCACTGGTGGTTCTTAATGATTGTATTTGTCAAATGTCTGCAATGTCCCAAGTTTTAATTTCTTGGACAATTCTTTGCAGTAAAGGAAATTGAGGCAAAGAAATGTGGGTCCTCTAGTTGCTCTTCTGCTTTTCTTCCTCTTTACACCTTGCACTGTCTTTAATTCTTTTGAAAATGGCTGTACATCAGCCTCTGAAAATCCTGCACAAATTTTAAGTTTATATGTTAAGTTGTTTAAGAAAACAGATAAAATGTATTAAAATTCTGCCAAAGAAAAACACATTTCACTAGAAAACTTTGCACTTATAGTAACACTGTTTCTGAAGCATGTGCATTGAATTCTATTTACTACACCAAGAAAAAGGAAAGTCTATGACATATGATTAAAAGATATTTTGAAAAATTAAATTTCTCTAATCTTCCATATGGAAATATGTCTTGCTGCTTTGTAAAATGACAAATTACTATAGCTTCAGTATTCTCAAAGCCTAAAATCTTATAAAAGATTTACCTTATACAAACACAAATTAACAATGCTTCACTGTTATTTCTCAAAGACAGCTGTTTACAGAAAAGGCAACATTTGCATTGCTATTTAACTTTTTGCAGAAATGCACTGTTTGACAAATTTGGCTATCTTTTGAAATTCTATATGTAATAACTTCAGCTTTTTTAGATTAATTTTAATGAGAATTTTATATATCTGAGCATTGACAAACTCTCATCTCTACTACTATATACCTCTACTATAGAGGAACCAGAGATCAAATTGCCAACATCTGCTGGATCATGGAAAAAGCAAGAGAGTTCCAGAAAAACATCTATTTCTGCTTTATTGACTATGCCAAAGCCTTTGACTGTGTGGATTATAATAAACTGTGGAAAATTCTGAAAGAGATGGGAATACCAGACCACCTGATCTGTCTCTTGAGAAACCTGTATGCAGGTCAGGAAGCAACAGTTAGAACTGGACATGGAACAACAGACTGGTTCCAAGTAGGAAAAGAAGTACATCAAGGCTGTATATTGTCACCCTGTTTATTTAACTTATATGCAGAATACATCATGAGAAACGCTGGACTGGAAGAAACACAAACTGGAATCAAGATTGCCGGGAGAAATATCAATAACCTCAGATATGCAGATGACACCACCCTTATGGCAGAAAGTGAAGAGGAACTCAAAAGCCTCTTGATGAAAGTGAAAGTGGAGAGTGAAAAAGCTGGCTTAAAACTCAACATTCAAAAAACAAAGCTCATGGCATCCGGTCCCATCACTTCATGGGAAATAGATGGGGAAACAGTGGAAACAGTGTCAGACTTTATTTTTCTGGGCTCCAAAATCACTACAGATGGTGACTGCAGCCATGAAATTAAAAGAGGCTTACTCCTTGGAAGGAAAGTTATGACCAACCTAGATAGCATATTCAAACGCAGAGACATTACTTTGCCAACAAAGGTTCATCTAGTCAAGGCTATGGTTTTTCCAGTGGTCATGTATGGATGTGAGAGTTGGACTGTGAAGAAGGCTGAGCACTGAAGAATTGATGCTTTTGAACTGTGGTGCTGGAGAAGCCTCTTGAGAGTCCCTTGGACTGCAAGGAGATCCAACCAGTCCATTCTGAAGGAGATCAGCCCTGGGTTTCTTTGGAAGGAATGATGCTAAAGCTGAAACTCCAGTACTTTGGCCACCTCATGTGAAGAGTTGACTCACTGGAAAAGACTCTGATGCTGGGAGGGATTGGGGGCAAGAGGAGAAGCGGATGACAGAGGATGAGATGGCTGGATGGCATCACTGACTTGATGGACGTGAGTCTCAGTGAACTCTGGGAGTTGGTGATGGACAGGGAGGCCTGGCGTGCTGCGATTTGTGGGGTCGCAAAGAGTCGGACATGACTGAGCGACTGATCTGATCTGATAGAGGGTAAATAATTATATACTTTAAGAAAAATAAGGAGTTTAATAATACCTAAAAATAAGAAAATAATCTCATGAGATAAAATTTTTCTTGTATTTCAATACACTGGATCCAAATATTTACCCTAAAAATATCAAGAAGAAAAATCATAGCTATTAAGCTATATCACTCAGATGTACAGTGTTTTTGAAACAACTCTTACAAGAGACATTTCATTATTTCTGTTTTCTAAAACCTTAAATCTGTGGGAGCTAATTTAGCCATGTATGTATTTTGGAAAAAGATCATTAAATATCCATTTATGATCATCATCATCTCAGATTTAGAACTACAATTATTGTGGTTAGGTTATTCGACTTCCCCAAAATTATAATTCATTGATAAGGTATTAAATAACTCTTGTTAAATATATTTAATATTAATTAGAGACTAAAGATCTCTTCAAAAACATTAGAGATACCAAGGGAACATTTCGTGCAAAGATGGGCACAATAAAGGACAGAAATGTACGGACCTAAAAGAAGCAGAAGATATTAAGAAGAGGTGGCAAGAATACACAGAAGAACTATACAAAAAAGATTGTAATGACCCAGATAACCACGATGGTGTGATCATTCACCTAGAACCAGACAGCCTGGAGTGAGCGGTCAAGTAGGCCTTAGGAAGCATCACTACGAGCAAAGCTAGTGGAGATGATGGAATTCCAGCTGAGCTATTTCAAACCCTAAAAAGATGACGCTGTGAAAGTGCTGCACTCAATATGCCAGCAAATTTGGAAAACTCAGCAGTGGCCACAGGACTGGAAAAGTCAGTTTTCATTCCAATCCCAAAGAAAGGCAATGCCAAAGAATGTTCAAACTACCGCACAAGTGCACTCATCATACACGCTAGCAAAGTAATGGTCAAAATTCTCCAAGTTAGACTTCAACAGTACATGAACTGAGAACTTCCAGATGTTCAAGCTGGATTTAGAAAAGGCAGAGGAACCAGAGATCAAATTGTCAATATCTGTTGGATCATAGAAAAACCAAGAGAATTCCAGAAAAACATCTACTTCTGCTTCATTGACTATGCTAAAACCTTTGACCACATGGATAACAACAAACTGTCGCTGCTAAGTCGCTTCAGTTGTGTCCGACTCTGTGCAACCCCATAGACGGCAGCCCACCAGGCTCCCCCGTCCCTGAGATTCTCCAGGCAAGAACACTGGAGTGGGTTGCCATTTCCTTCTCTAATGCATGAAAGTGAAAAGTGAAAGTGAAGTCGCTCAGTTGTGTCCGACTCTTAGCGACCCCATGGACTGCAGCCCACCAGGCTCCTCCATCCATGGGATTTTCCAGGCAAGAGTGCTGGAGTGGGGTGCCATTGCCTTCTCCAACAACTGTGGAAAATTCTTAAAGAGATGGGACTACCAGGCTACCTTACCTGCCTCCTGAGAAATCTGTATCATGTCAAGAAGCAACAGTTAGAAACGGACATGGAACAATGGACTGGTTACAAATTGGGAAAGGAGTATGTCAAGGCTGTATATTGTTACCCTGCTTATTTAACTTAAATGCAGAGTACATCATGAGAAACGCTGGACTGGAAGAAACACAAGCTGGAATCAAGATTGCTGGGAGAAATATCTGTAACTTCAGAAATGCAGATGACACCACCCTTATGGCAGAAAGTGAAGAGGAACTCAAAAGCCTCTTGATGAAAGTGAAAGTGGAGAGTGAAAAAGCTGGCTTAAAACTCAACATTCAAAAAACAAAGCTCATGGCATCCGGTCCCATCACTTAATGGCAAATAGATGGGGAAACAATGGGAACAGTGACAGATTTTATTTTCTTGGGCTCCAAAATCACTGCAGATGGTGACTGCAGCCATGAAATAAAAAGACGCTTGCTCCTTGGAAGAAAAGCTATGAGCATGCTATGAATAAGAAAATACAAGCAGTAAAGGGAAATGTCAGGAGATTAGGCTGATGGATAGGCAGGGTCTAGTCATATATTCCATGCTTTAAAGCTTAGACTTGATCCTACAGATGAAGAGAAAATGACAGAAGTCTTAAAGAGGAAAGTGGTGTCTCCATTTAGCAGCAGACTGAGGGACGACTCGATGCACATGAGTTTGGGTGAACTCCAGGAGTTGGTGATGGACAGGGAGGCCTGGCGTGCTGCAATTCATGGGGTCGCAAAGAGTCAGAAACGACTGAGCGACTGAACTGAACTGAGGGATCGATGTGAAGGTGATTAGGATGAAGACAAGATGATGAGTAGAGTGGTGAAAGGGGCTTGAATCAGGGAAGTAAGTGGTGGTAGGGAGGAAAAGAAGAAAAATTTAAGCCATATATTGTTTATACTCACTGATTTCTTAGATGTGAGAAGACTGAATGGGGAAGATGAACCACTTGCCAGAGTTAACTGGGTTGGAGAACTCAGAAATAGAAGGAATTTTTTGAGGGGTTGGGATGGGGGTGTGAGGATATGTTGTAGGAGAGGGGAGGATGAGTTCTGTTTTGAACACGTTGAATTTAAGATGTCAGTGACTCATTAGGTGAGGAAGCCCAGATAAGAGTCTTAGCAGAGTCTGGTATAGCAATACATATTTGGGAGACATCAGATAACTGAAACCATGGGAATCAAGATGAGGCCACCTATCTAGAGTAAGGAATGAGAATAGTGGGATGAGAACAAAACTCTGGAGATCACTGGTATTCAAGGAGCAAAGGAGGAAGAAAAACCCATGAATGAGACAGTTCAGGAATAACCAGAAAAATAAAAGGAAACCAGGGAGAGTAAAGTGGCCAAGAAATTCCTAGGTTTGTTTGGCTGGTAAAATGTTTTGTTTTTTAACAGAATTTGAAACCCTTGAGGCAAAACACATACCTTCCAGTTCAACTAAGGCCCATCATTACTCAAGCTGCAACCATTTTCTGTGACCTGTCTTGCCTCTGAAGGCCTGTGTGTTTGTGACCCCTGGAGTAAAAGCCTCTAAGAGAGAGTCATTATAAGTCTCATATGCAATAGAGAGGACCAGAAAGATAGAAAATGGAAGATGCCCATTAATTTAGCAACAGAAGGTCATGATGATCTTATTGATGCCAGTTTGTCTGAGGTCATGGTGGCAAAATCCAGGTAACAGAAGGGTGAAGAGGAAATAGACATGGTGAATGTAGCTACTCTTAAGAAATCTGGAGAAAGAAAAGAGATTAGACAGTAGCTAATGGGGAACATAGGTCTAAGAAGGCTATTTTATTTTTACAGAATTAGATTCTGAATACAGTTATAGGCTGAGCTAATAGAGGACAAGTGAGGTAATAGTATATAGAGAGGGGCTGCCTGGAAGGAGGTTGCAAAAGAAGGTTTTGGAAGGCATCAGTGGAGGGGTGAGCTCTGAACAAGTGGAGGGACTCCTTGACCTCTGAAAGTGGAGAAGGAAAGCATAAAATTCAAACCTAATTAAGATCCAATGCAGGTTTTTCAGCAGGAAAGTGACATTTTAAACTGTGTTTTAAGAAAATTAGTTTGGCATAAGCATCCAGATGGATTGGAGTGGGAAGACGCAGCAGACTGTGGCTGCAATTCAAGTAGAAGATGATGATGACCCAAACTAGCAAGGTGCCAGTAGAAATGGAGAAAAATGAATAATCTAATAGACTTTTTAAAAGGCATGAAGACATAATTCTGGGACAGACTGGCAATGGACAATTGAAGGAGAAGGAAGAGTTAAAAATGACTCAATAACTTGAAATATTACCTGGGAAGATTGGAATGGTAGTATCAGAGTCAGAAATGGGGCAACTGGAATACACAGACAATGTAAGGAGAGAAAATATTAGGTTTAAGATATACTGAATCTGAAGTGATGGTTCTCAGATCTTAAACTTTGAAAAGAAACAACATCCTCTAAAGAACAAGTGACTACACAAAGAATGAAAAAAATAAGGATGGGAGAGAATAAGAAATATTTCATTCAGATAGGGCAACTAATACTCCCATGTCAGAAAAAATTAAACAAAGGCTGATATATTAGACATTTCAAAATTAAATTTACTATTTCCTAAGGACTTTACTTTATCTGTTGTAAGGAAGATTTTACTATCATAGAAAGACCAGTTTCTCAGATCCAGTAAAACTTTCTCCTAAACATTCAACCTTTTTTTTTTTTTCTCCAAATCTCAGACATTTAACATCAAATGTTCTCTCTAGGTCAGAGAACATGTACAACGAAATACTTTTCCAAACTATGTACATTGGTTAGCAATTCAAGTACTGGTTTGCTGCTTTTCAGGTTTTGCCTTCAATTAATGCCAACAGTTACTAAGAGCACCACTATTTCACGCTCTTTATTCCATAATTATTAAGCTAGGAGGGACATTACACTTATCAAAAGGGCCTGAGCATGGCAAGTGTCATGGCAAGTGCTTTTAATTGAAAATAGATTTATAAGTTGTGTGAAGAGTAAAATGAAACCACAAATAAGTTTTGGAGAACTTAAATTCTGTTTTCTTGCTTGTTCTTTGTTTTCTGAATTTTAGAAAATAATGAGGGGAAGGAGTGTTGGAATATAAAATTACAGACTAGAATAAAAAGTCTTTTTCTGTTTAGTCATGTGAAATAATCTGCATGAAAGTAAACTTTGGTGCCAGAATCATAATCAATTTGAGTAATAGATTGTCTCCATAGTGATGAAAGGAATCTAAGTAAAACTGTGTAGTAAGCTGGCATCTGAACATTGTAGACTATCTGCAAAATTCTTGAACCAAAAAAATTGTGTTAAACTTGCCTAACCAAATGGCAGATCTAAAAATCTCCTCACATTCTTCCACAATTTCAAAATCTTTCTTGCAAAATCTTTTCATGCAAAGATCACAAAAGTATATTACAATCAAGATACTCAACATCTTAAAATTAAAAGCTAACATGATGGGGGGAGGTGGTGCATATTACATGATTTCAGATAATATGGACTCAATTTAAAGTCAATGTGGTAGGTGAGGCATTATCAAAATTATAGGCAGCATGACTTAATAGGAAAAAATAGTCCTGTTTTTTAAATGCAGTAAATGACAGCATATTTAAGATGATGAACATGATATAATACTCAAACTTTCAAGTATTTACAGTCCATTGCATTACATAAAAATGAGAAAGCACTCTTCAAAGCCCAGAAAACCACTACATTTTTCTCTGGCTTTGCAACTACTATGCTATGAGGGCCCTCTCCCTTTTATTTTCTCAAATATGATCCAAGATTTCAATTTTTAAAAACTCTGCATAAGTTTTCAAAAAATCATCCTCAGCTCCTAGGGGATTCATGTCCATACATATTTAATGTTTGCATATTTACTATTTGCACATACAAAATCTCCTGAAGGTATCTTAAATTATCTCAGAGGTGAAAGAGTTTAGAAACCATCTAACTCCAAACCCCTCATTTTATGGATAGAGATATTACGGCCCAGAAATACGAAGTAACCTGACCAAGGTCACAGGGCCAGTAAGAAGTAAAGCTGGGACTAACATACAAGAGCCCTCACTCTCAATCTATTGCTCTTTCAACGTTTCATAGCTGCCTCTCAACCTGAACATCTAATTGTGTGATATTCAAGGAATGTCAGAGTGATCAACACATAGAAAGGATTATTGTATTCATTTACATAAGAATTAAACAGAAGAATGGATGCAAACGTAGGTGAGTGGATATTCTATAACGTTATTCACAAAATATATCCTGTTTCTGTTTTGAAGAGTCCAAGCCTCAGTCTTGTCACTTGTTACAGCAGTCACCGTTTTCCACTAGACACCAATCTTAACAGCAAAGAATCCGCTGGTACATCCTGCAGTTTAGACTATTCTCGCCAGCATACACAGAAGCAAGGAGACTCACCTCTACTCCAATCCCTCTGGCTCCGAACCCCAGACTTCCCTGTCTTATACTCACTCTTTACCTGGTGTTGGTGCATCGCATTTGCATTCTCCTCACTTCCTTTACACCTATCTCCCTCAGTTTCTCCATTTAGACTAGGTGTCCTTTTCTAACTGTATGCCTCAGTCACCCTCCCCCACACCACACGCCCCTCGATCGCCTTATTCCTCTGTCGCCAAATCTCAGCCTTTTCAAACCCCATAGCTCCCTCTGGCTTACACAGTGATGTGGCCGGCGCCCCGCACCAATACAGGGTCGGGGGCATATCTCCGTAGATGCTCTTCGCTCACTACCCGAGGCGGGGGCGGCGTTTCCTCCACCTGCTCCTCTTCTTCCTCCTCCTCCTCTTCGTTTTCTTCCTCCTCCTCCTCCTCATCTTCCTCGTCATCGTCAGGCCCTGATACCGACGACGACGACGACGGCGACGACGACGACGACGTTGCCGCTTCTTCTTCCTCCTCCTCCTCCAGTTCCGAGATGGTATCGAACTCCGCCATGTTGGGCAGCAAGATGCTCATCACGTGACCTCTCTATCGCCGCCACCCTCACGGAGAAGAGTGAACCTGCTGAGGTGCAGAAAGAGGAGGGAGAACTTAATGCAGGCAAACAGGAGGGGTGTAGGGACTGGATTTAAGGAGATGCGCCTGCGTGGTGGGGTGGACGTAGGGGTGGCGGGGGGAGGCGAGGGCACAAGGGAGAGAGGAGCAAAATCAGTGTACGCTTGCGCGGCTCCAAGGGAAAAGGGACGTTAGAGGTGAACTCCAGGGAATTATCGAGGTCCGGTATGCGGGTGCTGCTCTTAATACTGCTGTTTGGGCTTCTGCTGCTTGTCTCCCAGGGATGTATCTTCTGATTTTACTTCCTACTAATTAATAATGGTATTATTACCCGGTTTGCCTCCAGTGCAGAGAAAGGATAGTCTATAAAAGTGAGGTTAGAACTTTGCATCATATATCTTAAAATATTCACCAATCCCTTACACTTGTTCAGCATTACAGTTTAAAAGACTTGCTGCAGAACTTTGCCACACCTTGGGAGGCATTTTTATTAACATTTTACTGAAAGGGAAACTTTCTATTACTTCTTCTACTATGTAATACTTATGGAGGACTTACTAAGTGTCAGGGACTGTGCTAAGTGCTCTGTGTACATGTCTCATTTAATACTAAACAACCCTATGAAATATGTACCATGATTTCATTTTATGCATGGGAAACCTAGATGCAGAGAGGAGAAGTAACTTGCCCAATGCTTCTGATTCCAGAAGCCCAGCACTCTTAACTAAAGGGCTATACTTCCTAAAGTTGTTTGGAAGAGCTTCATGGAGTGGTGCCTTTTGGGCGTCTTGAAAGATGTTTGAATTTTGAAATTTATTTCTTTTTCCGCGGGGAGGAGGGAAATGGGGGGAGTAAAGGGAGCGTTCCAACCCAAGGAAACATCGATAAACATCATCCATTTTCCAGACATTGGGCTAGACTCTAACATACAATATCTCAATTAACCCTTAAACAATACTGTGGGGGTAGGCATCATCATCATTATTTTATAGATGACAAAGCAGTCTCAGGAAGTTTAAATAATGTCTTAAGGTCTCTGGTGACCTTTCGTCTAAGATTTTCTTTTTCAAACACCTCCTTCCTTACATCTGCTAAATGTTACAGAGATCACATATTTTGAGTTTCCAATCCATGTCTCAAACTATTTCATATTTGGCAATAGCACAAAAATTCATGCCATAATTCAAGGATCATTAAGACAAAGTAACACAGCTGCTAAGTGATAAAACAAATACTGTAATCCAGGTATTCTAATATCAGTTTCACTGCTCTTTCTGCTACAAGACGGCTGCATCCCAATTAGTTGATGAGACTGAAGAAATAGATGTAGCCAAGCCACACTTTAATGTATGGTGAGTATTATATTAACAGTATAGCAGTGAAAACAAAGCATTTAGGCTGTCTGAGTCAAATCATCATTATTATCAAGAAATTTGTGTTATTAAAAAAAAAAAAACTTGTACTCAAAAACTTGATTATTTTGGAACTTTAAAAATAAGTTGCAACACTCTCAGCAAAAAAATCTAGGTTTTTATAACAGAGAGAACTTTATCTACTAACCAGAAATTGTAATTAAAGATGGAATGTTAAAGAATTTTATAATAGACTTCTGTTAGGTCTGTTATCTTGGGCATTGATAATTTGTCATATGTCATTTATCAGAGCAAAATACCTTAGACTTAAGATCAAATCAATATTCTGCACCAGTTCTCTTTCAAAAAGCAAAAGACAAAAACAAAAAACCCCACAGGCAATATTTAAAAAAATTTCCAAACATCTTATATTATCCATGAAAGTCTACCAAGTCAATCTCTAGAGGGAAGTATTATGCTGATGACTACTTAACTGGTCAGTCGGTCAGTCAGTTCAGTCGCTCAGTCATGTCCGACTCTTTTAGTTTCTTCTTTTCACCACTCAGGATTAGACTAGGTAGGGATATTTGAAGGGAAAGGATTATAAGGAGTGTACTTGTGATAGGTATAAAATAGGTATTGGAACTATGGTGAAAGTGAAGAAATTAAGGCTGTGGGAGATGGGAGGGAAGGAGAGGAACAGTGAAATTCCATAGTCAAGATGCAAAGAAGCCCCTGACAGTCAGATGTCAAAAGAACAAAGCAGTTAAGAGAAGTGCTATGCTTTGAGAAACTCACAAGTATAGTTAAATTTGCGCATCTGTTTTTACTGTATATATGGTGGGCTGAAAAGGCATATATGATTTCAAGCTTAATTTGTTTTGCAGAACTATAGAAGAATTTGGAATTGGTCAAGCTGAGAAAAACACATTTTTTTCAGCAAAACACAAGAACATGATTTTCAAATGATACTTGAGCTGCCATCAAGGATAGTAAAGCTAGGAGTGGATGGAGAAGAAAGCGCACAACTTCTGTCCAACGTGCTAAGCAGGGCATGGGGGTAATTGTCCCATCTGATGGCAGGGGACCTGAGGCAAGAGATCACAAGTTTAACTATTTGAGGGGGTGGATTTCAACCTTAAAACAGCTGAAACCAATTGCAACTTATGAAAAACAACTTTCATCCTCCCTCCCTCCTTCTGTTCCTCCCTTCCTCTTTTTCTATTTAGATATTTATTTATTAAAGCATATGACTTGGTGATTTTAGTGAATTTGCAGAGTTGTGCAACTATCACCACAAACTACTTTTAGAACATTTCTGTCACATTCAACAGAAATCACAGTCCCACTTTCAGTCATTCCTCACTCTTTACCCCAGCCCCAGGAAATAATTAATCTACTTTTTTTTTCTGTATAGATTTCTTTTCTGGGCATTTCAAATAAATTGGACCATACAATATGTGCTCTTTTGTGTCTAGCTTTTTTCACTTCAGTTCAGTTCAGTCGCTCAGTCATGTCTGACTCTGCGACCCCATGAATTGCAGCACGCCAGGCCTCCCTGTCCATCACCAACTCCCGGAGTTCACTCAGACTCACATCCATCGAGTCAGTGATGCCATCCAGCCATCTCATCCTCTGTCATCCCCTTCTCCTGCCCCCAATCCCTCCCAGCATCACAGTCTTTTCCAATGAGTCAACTCTTCGCATGAGGTGGCCAAAGTACTGGAGTTTCAGCTTTAGCATCAGTCCTTCCAAAGAAATCCCAGGGCTGATCTCCTTCAGAATGGACTGGTTGGATCTCCTTGAACTTAGCATAATGTTTTTGAGGTTTGGTCATGTTGTGTCTTGTATGAATACTTCATTGCTTTTAATTGATGAATAGCATGCCTTTGTAAGGATATATCACATTTGGCTTATCCATTCACCAATTGTTGACATTTGGATTGCTTCCACCTTTGGATATTATGAAAATGCTGTTACGAAAATTCACATACAAGTCCTTGTATGAACATATGTTTTGATTTCTCCAGGGTGAATACCCATGGGTGTAATTGCTAGGACATATGGTAAGACTGTTTTGAATTTAAGAGAACTGACAAACTGTTTTCAAAGTTGCTTACTCAGTTTACATTCTCATCAGCAATGTATGAGGATTCCATTTTTCTCCACATCCTCTCCAACATTTGTTATTGTCTTTTCGGTTATAGCTATTCTTGTGGGTATGAAGTACTATTGCTTTGTAGTTTTACTTTGCATTTCCTGAATGACTAATAATGTTAAGCATATTTTCACGTGCTTGTTGTTCATTTACAAATGAACTTTCTTATACTTTCTTTGATAAAATGTCTATTCAAATTTTTTGGTCCATTTTAAAAAATAAACTTTAAGATAACTGGAGATTCATATACAATTGTAAAACATAATACAGAGAAGTCCCGTTTAATCCTTTACTTAGTACCCTGAATGGTAACAACTTCCATAACTATAGTACACTATCACAACCATGAAACTAACATTGACACAATCTACCATCTTACTCAGATTTCTAGTCATACATGTACTCATTTGTGTGTGTGTATTTAGTTCTATACAATTTTATCACAGATGTAGGTTCATTTAACCACCACCATAGTTGAGATACAGAAGAGTTACATCACCACAAGGATGCCAGTTGTTATCCTTTTATAATCACCTTCTCCCTTCTCATAACCATTAAGCTGTTTACCACCTTTAATTATTAGAGTTTCAAGAATATTATGTAAATTGTATTATACAGTGTGTGACCTTTGGGCCTTGGCCTTTTTCACTCATTATACTTGTGAGAATCATCTAGGTTATTGAGTACATCAGTGGTTCATTCCTTTTTATTGCTGTGTACTATTCCACAGTATGACTGTACAGCAGTTTGTTTACTTATTCACCTACTATTGTTTCCCCACATTTTAAATATTATAAGTAAAACTACTATGAACATTTGTGTATAGCTTTTTCCTTCTTAAGACATTGGTTATTTGTTTACATATTATTGGGTTATAAGGTGCCTGTTCTTTATTCTAGATAGAAATTATTTATCAGATATATGGTGTACAAATATTTTCTCCCAGTCTGTGGCTTGCCTTTTCATGTTGTTAATGGTGTCTTTTGAACTAAAAAAGTTTTAAATTTTGATGAAATTCAATTTATCAATTTTTCTTTTATCACTTGTACCTTTGATAATATATCTTAAGAAATTTTTGCCAGTGCATTGTCTAAAAACTTGGTCTTTGTTTACTTCTAAAAGTTTTTCTAAATATCTGTGATGAATTTTGAGTTAATTTTTGTGTATGGCATGTAGCATGAGTCTAAATTCATATTTTTGCATGTCCCAGCATCGTTTCCTGAAGACTGACTTTTTTCCCCCTGTTGAATTGCCTTGATACCTTTGTTGAAAATCAGTTAACCATAAATGTATGGGTTTATTCCTGGACCCTTAATTCTATTCAGTTCATCTATGTCTATCTTCATGCCAGTACCACACCATCTTGAATACTATAAATTTTGTTAAAATTGGAAAATGTAAGTCCACCAAATTTGCTCTTTTACAATAATATTTTGCCCCCCGAATATTTTACATTTCCACAAAAATTTTAGGATCATCTTATCAATTTCTTATAGAAAAAACAAGTGGAATTTTGATAGGAATCACATTGAGTCTGCATATGAATTTGGGAATATTGGCAACTTAATAATGTTAACGCTTCTCCTCTGTTAAGGTGGGATACCTCTTCATTTATTTAGATCCTTAATTTCCTTCAGTGATGTTTTATAGTTTGCAGTGTACAAAATTTGTAATTTTTTTTGTTAAATTTATTACTAAATTATTTTGTTCTTTTTAATACTATTGTGAATGGAATTGTTCAATTGATTTCCTTTTGGATTGCACATTGTTAGTTTATGGTAATACAATTTATTTTTGTGTATTGACGTGTAGCCTGTGTATGTGTGTCTATGTGTATGTGAAATCCTTAGGATTTTCTACATATAAATTGTGTAACCTGTAAATAAGCATAGTTTTATGTGTTCCTTTTCTTCTCCTTCCCTTCCTTTCTTCTCCTTTCCTTCTCCTTCTCTTCCTCCTCCTTTCCTTCTCCTTCTCTTCCTCCTCCTCCTTTCTCTTCTCCCTCCCTCTCGTTTCCTCCCTTTCCTGTCTGATTACCTGGCCTTAAATTTACAGTAAAAAAATATTGAACTGAATGGTTGAGAGCAGAATTCCTTGACTTGTTCCCAATCTCAAGAGAAAATGACTCAGTCTTTCACTTAAAATATTTTATTTATTTTAATTGGAGGCTAATTACTTTGCATTATTATAGTGGTTTTTGCCAAACATTGACATGAATCAGCCATGGGTGTACATGTGTTTCCCATCCTGAACCCCACCTCCTACCTCCCTCCCCATCCCATCCCTCAGGGCCATCTCAGAGCCAAAGCAGTCTTTCACTTTTAAGTATGATGTTAGCTGTAGTTTTTTTTTTTTTTTTTTTTTGTAAATGTCCTTAATTAGGTTGAACAAGTTTCCTTCTATTCCTAGATTGTTGAATTAAAAAAAAAATTAAATCATGAATGGGTCTTGGGTTTTTATCAAATGCCTGTTCCATGTCAATTGAAATGATCATTAAGTTTTTGTTCATTATTCTCTTATATGTTTTATTACATAATATAATTTCTAGTTTTTGTTTTGTTTTGTTTTAGCTTCCTCTCGTGGCATGTGGGATCTGAGTTCCCTGACTAGGGATTAAATCCATGCCCTGCAGTGGAAGCATGGAGTCCCGACCACTGGACCAACAGAAAATTCCCTGATTTTCAGTTCTTAAACCCACTTTTCATTCCTGGAGTAATTCCCCTTGGTCTTAGTGTATAGTCACTTTTATATGTGGGTTGATTCAATTTCTTAATATTTAAATTTTTGCATCTATCTTCATGAGGGATATTGGGCTCTATTTTTTCCATGTGATATTGGTCTGGATTTGGTATTATGGTAATGACAGGCTTTTATAATCATTTGGGGATTTTGTTTTCCCTTTTCCTTTATTTCCTGGGAGAATATGTGAAGAATTGTTATATTTCTTCTTTAAATGTTTGAAGGAATTAACCAGGCCTAGGCTTTTTTTTTTTTTTTTCCTTAAAATGGGTAGTTTTTAGTTACTAATCCAATCTCTTTGTTAAAAATCTATTTAGATTTTCTATTTCTGCTTAAGTCAGTTTCAGTACTTTTTGTCTTTCTAGGAATTTATCTGTTTCTTATAAGTTGTCTGATTTGTTGGCTTAAAATTGTCCATAGCATTCTCTTATAATCCTTTTAGTTTCTGTAAGTTTTGTAGTAATAGCTCATCATTTACTATGTTTTTAAAATTTTTTATCTTATTTTTCTTTCTTTATTAATTTTTTTTATCTTTTGGCCATGCCACACAGTATGCAGGATTAGTTCCCTCATCAGGGAGTGAACCGTACCCCCTGCAGTTGAAGCGTGGAGTTTTAACCACTGGACCACAAGGAAAGTCCTGTCCTCATTCATTATGACTTAGTAATTTATATATTCTTTCTCATTTTTCATGTTTTCAATTTTGTTTATCTTTTCACAGACGCTTTACTGTCTGAGCCACCAGGGAAGCCCCTTTTCACAGAACCAACTGCTGATTTCATTGATTTTAAACTATTTTTTCTATTATCCATTCCATTGATTTATGTAGTAATTTTTATTATTTCCTTCTTTTTGATTTCTTTAGTTTAATTTGCTCTTTTCTTCTGTTTATTAAGATAGACATGTAGATTATTGATTTGAGACCCTTCATATGCATTATATTTACTCCTATTAATTTCCTTTTAGGGACTGCTTTAACTATCAGAGAAATTTTTCTCTGTGTGTTTTTGTTTGCATCTAGCTCAAAATTGTTTCTACTTTCCTTGGTGATTTTTCTTTGACCCATCGGTTATTAGGAAATGTTTCCATATATTTGAGGATTTCCAAAATTTTGTCTCTTGCTGATTTCTGATTTACTCCCAGTGTTGTTTGAGACCACAAATTGTGTGATAGCAGTCCTTTTAAATATACTGAGACTTGTTTCATGGCCTGTCATATCATTTACTTTTGAGAAAGTTCCATCTACATTCTGCTCTTATTGGTTGGATTGTTCTAAAAACGTCAGTTATGTGTACATTATAGTGCTCTTCATGTCTTCTATGTGTTGTTCAGTCACTAAGTTGTGTCTGACTCTTTGTGACCCTATGGACTGTAGCACCCGAGGCTCCTCTGTCCTCCACTATCTCCCAGAGTTTTCTCAAATTCATGTCCATTGAGTCAGTGATGCTATCTAACCATCTCATCCTTTGCCACCCCCTTCTCCTTTTGCCTTCTAATATCTTCTATACCCTCATTGATTTTTTGTCTCATTTTGCTGTTCATTTCTTAGAATGGGTCACTGAAGTCTCCAAATATTATTGGTGAATTTTCCATTTCTTATTCATTTTTGTTAGCTTTTGCTTCATGTAGTATGGGACTCCTTTGTTAGGTGTAACTATTTTTTCATACTGTATTTTAAATTGATCCTTAATAATTATATAATATCCCTTTATATCTCAAGTAAAAACATTATTTTTTGTATTACTGTAGATACTTCAACTCTCTTATTGTTGCTGTTTCCATAATATTTTTCCATTCTTCTACTTTATTAAAATTTTTATTGATATATCATTGATATATAAGTTTAAGATGTACAACATATTGATTTCATAAATTTATATTGCAAAAATATTGCCATTGTAATGAT
Organism: Bos indicus x Bos taurus; assembly: GCF_003369695.1. Lineage (NCBI taxonomy): Eukaryota > Metazoa > Chordata > Mammalia > Artiodactyla > Bovidae > Bos > Bos indicus x Bos taurus. Next base: position 66,985,182 of record NC_040105.1, on the reverse strand, counting down.
AGGTAACACTTCTGTCATATCACATAGTTATCATTTCTTCTAGAGGTGATAATTAGAACAATTAAGTAGAACAATTAAGATCTACTCTCTTAGTAAGTTTAATATTTATAATACAGTTTTGTTGTCTGTAATCACTGTAGTGTATATTATATCTCTAGGATTTACTTATTTACTGCTTGCTAAGTATGTACCCTTAAACAACATCTCTCCAGTTCTCAGTCTCCAACCTCTGGTAACCACTATTCTACTTTCAATTCTTTTGCGATCCCATGGACTGTAGCATGCCAGGCTCTTCTGTCCTCCACTATCTCCCAGAGTTTAGATATCATACAGTAGTTTGTTTTTCTCTGTATGACTGATCTCAGCAAAAAGTATTCAAGGTCCATCTGTGTTGTTAAAAATGGCAACAACACCAAATCTTTTTTATCCACTCAGCCACTGATGGACACTTAGGCTGTTTCCATATTTTGGCTATTTTGAATAATACTACAAAAACCATGGGAATGCACATATCTCTTAAATAACTTGTTTCCATTTCCTCTGAATATATATCCATGTGGTAGTACTAGTTTTAACTTTTTCTCGAACCTCCATACTGTTCTCTATAGTGGCCGAACCAATTTACAATCCTACCAACAATGTACAAGGATTCCTTTTTCTCCACATCCTCACCAACACTTATCTCCTGTCTTCTTGGTAACTGCCATTCTTAAAAGTCTGAGGTGATATCACATTGTGGCTTTGATTTGCCATTTCCTTGATGAATAGTGATGTTGAGTACCTTTTCATGACCTACTGGCCTGCTGGATATACCTGTTGGATTCTTTGGAAGAATCTTTATGTAGTTCCTCTGCCTATTTTTAATTAGATTGAGTTGTGTGAGTTCTTTATAAATTTTGGATATTAACCCTTTATTCAATATATGCTTTGCATATTTTTTTTATTCTGTATTTTTCATCTTGTTGATTCTTTTTTGTGGTGCAAAGCTTTTAAGTTTAATGTGCTCACGTCTGTTGATTTTTTGTTGTTGTTGTTTGTCGTTTTGGTGTCAAATCCAAAAAATCATTAACACCAAAGAGATTCTTCCCTATGTTTTCTTTTTTAAATTATTAAGATATTGTTGATTTACAATATTATGTAAATATCCAATGTACAACATAGCGATTCACAATATTTAAAGGTTACACTCCATTTATAGTTATGATAAAATATTGGCTATGTTGCCTATACTGTACAATATATCCTTGTAGCTTATATAATACATAGTAGTTTGTACCTCTTAATTCAATACCCTTATCTTGCCCCTCCTCCCTTCTCTTTCCACACTGATAACCATTAGTTGTTCCTTATATCTGAGTGTTTCTTTTTTATTATATTCACTATTTTGTTTTATTTTTAGATTCCACATATAAATGATATCATATAGTATTTGTCTTTCTCTGACTTATTTCACTTAGCATAATACCCTCCAAGTTCATACGTGTCATTGCAAATGGAAAAATTTCATTCTTTTTATGGCTGAGCATTATTCCATTGTGTGTATGTGTGTGTGTGTGTGTGTGTATGTAAAGAAGATGTACTTCTTTATCTATTCATCTGTTGATGGCCATCAATGTTGCTTCCATATCTTTGCTATTGTAAATGCTGCTGTGAACATTGGGGAGCCAGTATCTGTTCAAATTAGTGGTGTGGTTTTTTTTTTTTTTTTTGATATATCTACCCAGGAGGGGAATTACTGAGTCATATGGCAGTTCTAATTTTAGGTTTTTGGGAAACTTCCATACTGTTTTCCACAGTGGCTGCACAAATTTACATTCTCACCTGCAGTGTATGAGGATTCCCCTTTCTCTGCATTCTTACCAACATTTGTTATTAGTGTTCTTTTTGACAAAAACCATTCTGGCAGATGTGAAGTGATACTTCATTGTGGTCTTAATTTGCATTTCTCTAATGATAAATGATGCTGAGCATTTTTCCTGTGCCTGTTCACCATCTGTATGCCTTCTTTGGAAAAATGTCTATTCAGGTCTTCTGCCCATTTTTTGATTGGATTGGGATTTTTTTTTTGATAATGGGTTGTATGAATTGTTCATGTATCTTGGATATTAACCTCTTGTTGGTCACATTATTTACAAATATTTTCTCTCATTCCAGATGTTGTCCTTTGGTTTTATCGATAATTCTCTTTGCTATGCAAAAGGTTTTTATCTGTTTAAAAACTTAAAAAATGTTTATTAGGTCCCATTTGTTTATTTTTTCTTTTATTTCTTTTGCCTTAGGAAACTTATCCAAAAAATTTGATATGATATATGTCAACATGTGTTCTGCCTATGTTCTCTTCTATGAAGTTCTGTGGTTTCTGTTCTTATATCCAGGTCTTTAAACCATTTCAATTTTTTACATGGTGTGAGGGAATATTCTAATCTCATTCTTTTACATATTGCTGTCCAACTTGCCCAGCACCACTTGTTGAAGAGACTGTCTATTCTGCATTGTATATTCTTAACCTCCTTTGTTATAGATTAACTGACTATAGGTGCAATTTCTGGGCTCTATTCTGTTCCACAGAACTATGTAACTGTTTTTATGCCAGTACCACACTGTTTTGACTACCATAGCTTTGTTCTTTTTTTCTCAAAATTGTAGTCTTTTGTGGTTCCATATGAGTTTTAGAATTATTTGTTCTAGTTCTTTGAAAAATGTCATGAGTATTTTAATAGTGATTGCATTATGTCTGTAGATTGCTTTGAGTAGTAAAACCATTTTAACAATATTAATTCAATACAAAAGCAAGGGATATCTTTCCATTTTTTGTATCATCTGCAATTTCCTTCATCAGTGCTTTATAGTTTTTAGGGTACAGGTCTTTCACCTATTTGGTTTATTCCTAGATATTTTATTCTTTTTGATGCAATTTTAAATGGGACTGTGTTTTTACTTCCTTTTCTGATATTTCATTATTAGTGTATAGAAATCCAAGAAACTTCTGTATATTAATTCAGCAAAATTTCTGAATTTATTTATCAGGTCTAATAGTTTTGATGTGGAGACTTTACTGTTCTCTATGTAAAGTATCATGTCATCTGTAAATAGTGACAGTTTTACTATTTCCCTTACAGTGGGGATATCTTTTATTTCTTTTGCTTCTCTGATTGCTGTGGCTTGCCTTCTTGCTATTCTGTCTGTGATCTATCCATTGATGTTAGTGGGGTTTAAAGTCCTCTACTATTATTTTTTTAGGACTTCCCTGGTGGCTCAGACGGTTAAGCATCTGTCTACAATATGGGAGAGCCAGGTTCAATCCCTGGGTCGGGAAGATCCCCTGGAGAAGGAAATGGCAATCCATTCCAGTACTATTGCTTGGAAAATCCCATGGACAGAGGAGCCTGGTAGGCTATACAGTCCATGGGGTCTCAAAGAGTCGGACACGACTGAGCGACTTCACTTTCACTTTCACTTTCATTATTATTTTAGTTATGGCTTCCCAGGTAGCAGAAGTGGTAAAGAACCTACCTGCCAGTGCAGGAGGTATAAGCAACACAGGTTCGATCCCTGGGTCAGGAAGATCCCCTGGAGGAGGGAATGGCAACCCACTCTAGTATTCTTGTCTGGAGAATTCCAAGGACAGAGGAGCCTGGCAGGCTAGAGTCCATAAGGTCGAAAAGCGTTGGACACAACTGAAGTGACTTCGCATGTAGCACTTGATTTAAACTAAAAAACTTGATTTGATAGTCATTTAAGTTCAAACACACTCTAAAAGATCTATGTTTTTAATCCCCTGACCTACATTTTTGTTTTGATGTCATATTTTATATCTTTCTGCTTATTCTTTTACTGTTTATTGTAGTTATAGTTGCTTTAACAATTTTTTTTTGTCTTTTAATCCATATACTGGCTTATTTAAGAAATTTTCGATTCTTACTATATATTTGCTTTTCCTATTGGGATTTTCTCTTTGCTATAGATTCTCACTTTTTCATTTAGACAAGACCCTACAACGTTTCTTCTAGGGTAGATTTAGTATTGATGATTTTTTTTTAGTATTTGCTTGTTTGAGAAGTTCTTTCTCTCTCCTTCTATTCTAAATAATAATGCTGCTGAGTAAAGTATCCTAGGTTGCTGATTTTCCCCTTTCAGCACTTTGAATATATCATACCACTCTCTTCTGACTTGCAAAACTTCTGCAGAGAAACCAACTGATAGCATTATGCTGTTGCTGCTGCTGCTGCTGCTGCTGCTAAGTCGCTTCAGTCATGTCCGACTCTGTGTGACCCCATAGACGGCAGCCCACCAGGCTCCTCTGGCCCTGGGATTCTCCAGGCAAGAATACTGGAGTGGGTTGCCATTTCCTTTTCCAATGTGTGGAAGTGAAAAGTGAAAGTGAAGTCGCTCAGTCGTGTCCGACTCTTAGCGACCCCATGGACTGTAGCCTACCAGGCTCCTCCACCCATGGGATTTCCCAGGCAAGAGTACTGGAGTGGATTGCCATTTCCTTCTCCAGATAGCATTATAGGGACAATTTTATATGGCTGTTTTTCTCTTGCTGCCTTTAGACATTTCTCTTTATTTTTAACTTTTGCCATTTTGATTATGATATGTCTTGATGTGTGTGGACCTGTTTGTGTTAATCTTGTTTAGGATCCTCTGTGCTTCCTGTACCTGGTTATCTGTTTCCTTCTTTAGGTTTAGGATATTTTCTACCATCATTTCCTCAAATACAGCATTAATCCCCTTCTCTCTCTTCTCCTTCTATAACCCTGTAATGCAGCTGTTGACACATTTAATGTTATCCCTTAGATCTCCATGTTGTTGTTGTTCAGTCACTCAGTCATGTCCGACTCTTTGCAACCCCATGGACTGCAGCACACCAGGCTTCCCTGTCGTTCATTATCTCTTGGAGTTTGCTCGTACTCATGTCGATTGAGTCAATGATAGCATCCAACCATTCTCATCCTCCTTCACCCACTTCTCCTCCTGCTCTCAATCTTTCCCAGCATCAGGGTCTTTTTCAATGAGTCAGTTCTTCACATCAGATGGCCAAGTACTGGAGCCTCAGCTTCAGCATCAGTCCTTCCAATGAATTTTCAGGGTTGATTTTCTTTAGGACTGACTGGTTTGATCTCCTTGCTGTCCAAGGGACTCTCAAGAGTCTTCTCCAGCACCACAGTTCAAAAATATCAGTTCTTTGGTGCTCAGCCTTCTTTATGGCCCTACTTTCACATCTCAGATCTCTATGTTACTTTCTTTTTTATTTTCCATTTGTCTTTCTGTCTGTTGTTCTGATTGGATAATTTCCCTTATTCTATCTTCCAAATCACTTATGCATTCTTCTATGTCAGTTAGTCTGCTCTTCATTTTCTTTAGAGTGTTTTTTAATCTAAAATATGGAGTTATCTGTTTTTGGTTGAGTCTTCTTTATATTTTCTAGCTCCTTATCAAGTTGATCTCTTTAGATTAATTATCTTACCTAATTCAGTTAGCATTTTTATTATCAATGTTTTGAAATCTTTATCTGATAGATTATTTTTATTATTTATTTTTTCAGAAGTTTTATCTTATTCTTTCATTTGAGAGTAGTTTCCCTGTCTTTTCATTTTACTTAACTTCTTCCTTCACTATGAATTTAGATGACAGAATTATTATTGTAGCCTTGAAGCTGTGTTCTTGGGTGGAGCATCCCTTTCCAGACTCTGTGTACCCATTGTGTTTGGTGAGAGGGCTGGATCTGAGGTGGATGCCAGTAATGTCTTTCCTTAGGGTGTGCTGGCAGCTATCGTTTTTGTAGCAGGTGTGGCTGTGAGGTGGGACTTTTCTATTCAGTGGCTGCCACCATCCTGTCAGGGGTAGGGCCTGATTCCAGGTTGCTGGAGTGGAAGCCCTGAGAGTTGGTCTCAAGCTGGCTTTCTTTACTTTAATTGTGTATTTTTCCTTCTTCCCTAATGGGACTTTCATGCCAAAGGAGTGGAGTGCTCAAACAAGTGGAGCTTGTGCACTTACAGAGATTGGATGCTTTTCTTGTGCAGGCATCTGTGGTTAAGTTCAGGTGCAGCCCACAGTCACATCATTTCCCTGGGCATGACTATCCCAGATCTAGTGTTATACCATAACATGGAGTTTGTGGGGCTGGAGCATTTGCTTGGCTTGGCTGGAGTGCACAGCAAGGTAGATGTGAGAATTATGGTATCTGCACTGCCATCAGAATTCTGGGGTGCTTCTGGGACCCCATTTGAGCAAATGTCCAGCAGCTACTACACCCTGTCCTGGAATATGCCCTGGGTGGCCACTGTGTCCATAGGTCTCAGTCTTTTCCCAGGTTGTGGATGCCCTAGATCCAGTGCCAAGTTGTGGCCTGGGGTGAGCAGTGCTAGGGTGTTTACTCAATTCACGTTGGGCTGCATGGCTATGTTACAACCAGTGGGTCAGACCTCTCTCTGCCCTTCCTATGGGCAAGCCAATATCCTCACACTTCTCATGAGCTCAGTGTAAGCTTCTCCATCCCTTCTATCCATTTCAGTGGTTCTCTAAGTAGCTAAGGGTCTTGTCTCTTACGTGTAAGATCCCAGGACTGGGATTCCCAGTCTGTAGCTTCATCTGCTCACTCCCCAGGGAGAGTATCCACCCTTGTGATCTCCCTTTTCCTCTGAGTCCCCTACTTGGGGCACAAGTCCCAAACCAATCACTCTTCTTCTCTTCATAATTGATTATATGTGTATCTTTCTTACTACCTTGCTTGTACAGAAGTCCTTCTTCCAGTTTCCTGTTAGTTTTCCATGTCTAACTGAAATAGCTGTCCCACATATATATGTATTTTTGATGTGTTCATGGGGGAATGTGAACTCCATGTCCTTTTATTCTACCATCTTGATCTCTTACATCTAAAAACCTATTTTGATATAGAGTTGCAATTTTATGATTCTTTCTGTATATTTATTCAGTTCAGTTCAGTTCAGTTGCTCAGTCGTGTCCAACTCTTTGCAACCCCATGAATTGCAGCACGCCAGGCCTCCCTGTCCATCATCAACTCCCAGAGTTCACTCAAACTCATGTCCATCGAGTCAGTGATGGCATCCAGCCATCTCATCCTCTGTCGTCCTCTTTTCCTCCTGCCCCCAATCCCTCCCAGCATCAGAGTCTTTTCCAGTGAGTCAACACTTCGCATGAGGTGGCCAAAGTATTAGAGTTTCAGCTTTAGCATCAGTCCTTCCAATGAACACCCAGGACTGATCTCCTTTAGAATGGACTGGTTGGATCTCCTTGCAGTCCAAGGGACTCTCAAGAGTCTTCTCACCACAGTGCTTTTGAACACCACAGTTCAAAAGCATCAATTCTTCGGCACTCAGCTTTCTTCACAGTCCAACTCTCACATCCATACGTGACCACTGGAAAAACCATAGCCTTGACTAGACGGACCTTTGTTGGTAAAGTAATGTCTCTGCTTTTTAATACGCTATCTAGGTTGGTCATAACTTTCCTTCCAAGGAGTAAGCGTCTTTTAATTTCATGGCTGCAATCACCATCTACAGTGATTTTGGAGGCCCCCACCCCCAAAAAATAATCTGACACTGTTTCCACTGTTTCCCTATCTGTTTCCCATGAAATGATGGGACCAGATGCCATGATCTTAGTTTTCTGAATGTTGAGCTTTAAGCCAACTTTTTCACTCTCCTCTTTCACTTTCATCAGGAGGCCTTTTAGTTCCTCTTCACTTTCTGCCATAAGGGTGGTGTCATCTGCATATCTGAGGTTATTGATATTTCTCCTGGCAATCTTGATTCCAGCTTGTGCTTCTTCCAGCCCAGCGTTTCTCATGATGTACTCTGCATATAAGTTAAATAGGCAGGGTGACAATATACAGCATTGACGTACTCCTTTTCCTATTTGGAACCAATCTGTTGTTCCATGTCCAATTCTAACTGTTGATTCCTGACCTGCATATAGGTTTCTCAAGAGGCAGGTCCGGTGATCTGGTATTCCCATCTCTTTCAGGATTTTCCACATTTTATTGTGATCCACACAGTCAAAAGCTTTGGCATAGTCAGTAAAGCAGAAATAGATGTTTTTCTGGAACTCTCTTGCTTTTTCCATGATCCAGTGGATGTTGGCAATTTGATCTCTGCTTCCTCTGCCATTTCTAAAACCAGCTTGAACATCTGGAAGTTCATGACTACAAGTTTTGTGTACTTTTTCCTTTTTGTTTCTGGTAGAAGAACTCCCTTCAACATTTCTTGTAAGGCAGGTCTAGTGTTGATAAACTCAATTTTTGTTCTAGGAATCCCTTTAGTTCTCCTTCATATCTGAATGATGACCTTACTGAATAAAGTATTTTTGGCTGACACTTTTTATCTTTCAGTATTTTGAGAATGTCTTTCTACTCCCTCCTGGCCTGGACAATTTATGCTGAGAAACCTGCTTATTGCACAACAGGGGTTCCTTTGTAGGCTTCCATCTCTTTTTTCCCTCTGGTTGCTTTTACAGTTTTCTTTGTTGTGGATTTTGACAGTTTTATTATAATGTGTCTTGAAGAAAATATTTATGTGTTTAATCAATTTGGTGTTTTCTTAGCTTCTTAAACTTGTATATTCATTTCCTTCCCCAGGTTTGGGAAGTTCTCAACTATTATTTATTTAAATAAACTCTGTTACTTTCTCCCTCTCTTCTTATTCTGGGATACCCATTACCATGATGTTACCCTTCCTAAAAAGGTAGTTCTAATGAAATTTCACTTTTTTTGAACTTTCTATTTTGTACTGGGGTGTAGCCAGTTAACAATATTGTGATAGTTTCAGGTGAACAGCAAATGGATTCACTGATACATATACATGTATCCATTCTCTCAACCCCCTCTCCCATCCAGGTTACCACATAACACTGAGCAGAGTTTCACATGCTATATAATAGGTCCTTGCTGGTTATCTGTTTTAAATATAACAGTGGGCATATGACCATTCTCCTCAAATCCCTAACTATCTCTTTTCCCTGGCAACCAAGATATACTGAGAGAGTCAATTCCTAGGCAGGTTGATAAGAAGTCCAGCGGTCCCCAAGGAGAGAGGGGTCTGAAATTCTCAAGGAGGAAGAAAGGACAAACTTTTTTTTTTCCCCCTCTATATTCCTTAGGATTATATAACAAAAATGTATCCTGCTTGAGGACAGTCTCTGGAAAAAACCTTCTGGCTAATCCTGTTATCTTAAAATGTAAATTATGGGAGTGGGTCTAGTAAGGTCTTTACAACCTCCAGACATTCTTTTGATTCACTGTAATAACTAATTAAAAGTATATAACTTCATTGCTAACAGTAGCGAGGGGGTACTCTTTCTGCCCCCTTCTGATGTCTATGTCAGAAGCTTTACCCATCCCTTTATACTTAAATAAAACTTTATTAAACAAAAGCTCTGAGCAATCAAGCCTCATCTCTGGCCCTGGATTGAATTCTTCTCCTCTGGAGGCCAAGAATCCTGGTGTCTTTCATGGTTCAGCAACAACCTTTCATCTTGGGGGCTCATCTGAGATTCTTCAGGACAAGGTAAGGATGCTTGGAGCTCTAGTTCTTTGTTCTCCTAGCGAACACATTTTTCTGCTGTACTTTACTAACTCTATGGTGTGCTTGTATGAATGAATGACATGGCATGTGTGAAGCAATTGAGGAGCCCTGCTCTCCAGTTCCATGGTGACCTCATATGGCTTATGGCAGAAACTTGTTGGGGGTTTATACCGACCTGCCAATGCCAAGAGGCACCCAGCGTCTCCTTTGTGAACTGACCAGAAATGGGCAAAGCGTGTGGACCAAACTCCTTTATTGGTAAAACTTTCCAGTCTCTTTGACCAATTCATAACTTCTTGGGAATTAGAACTACTAACCTAATCTGTCAGATCATAGACTTTGAAGGGACTTGTGATCTATGCTGTTACTATGTACTCTTACTTAGGTCCCAAACTTGGATTGGTAGTCAGGAAGTGCCTAGCCTTGCTAGGGATTGAAAGTTTGGAAGTTAGATGGAGCTCTAGCTCCAAGAGCATCTCTGAGGTTAAAGGTTACTCAAATTGGAAGTGCAATGCGTTTCTTCCTTTAGTAACACTAGCTCTTAGTGGACCAGAGGAGGCTTTCCAATGGCTTTGGTCCCAAACTCCTTAGATATTCTTTCTGTGGAATCTGTGGGAATGGACTAGAAGGACTGGCCCTAATAACTTGAGGACAAAAATCACTTTTTCCTCACTGGCCAGCCTTTTACCATCTCTTTTGCTATTGCTTATACTAGAGAAGGAAATGGCAACCCACTACAGTATTCTTGCCTGGAGAATCCCAGGGACAGGGGAGCCTGGTGGACTGCCGTCTATGGAGTCGAACAGAGTCGGACACGACTGAAGCGACTTAACAGCAGCAGCAGCATACTGGTGTGGTGACTCTTGGAAGGAACATCTCAGTTTTATGTTCGTACCAGTCTTACTGTGGTCAGGAATATACTCAGGGTTGTGCACAGGCACTCAGGTGATGAATGTTTCCCCCAGCAGTCTTAGCTTGGGAGGAATTCTGGAAGGTTACTCTGATTGCACCCCAGGTGGCATCAGAGGCAAGCAAGGTTTTAATGATGAGAAACTGGACATCAGTCTAGGATGCCATCAGGTCTACCCCTGGTGCATCTGTACCCCATCTTGGTGGTAGAACTGCGAGGGACGTGTATGGTGCCTGTGTCAGTAAGGGACAGACTAAGTCTGACCAGGGAAGGAAAGTTTTGGTGTAAAGTCTGTCTATACCCCCATCTAGAGCTGGGAGGAACACCTCTGGTAGAAAGATGGCACTGGTCACTTTTTTCTCTCTTACAGATGGGAGCTAACAATTAAAGCCTCACTCCTTTGAACTGTATCCTGAAAAACTGGGATAGGTTCGATCCCCAGAGCTTAAAGAAGACACGCCTGGTCTTCTTATGTTATACTGCATGGCCACAGTATCCATTGGAGGATGGCAAATGGTGGCTGGTTGAAGGATCTCAATTATTGCTGTTCTACAATTAGACCGGCTCGGTAGAAAACAAGGGAAATGTGTAGAAGTAGCATATGTATTGCCCTTTTTCGCTCTGTGAGGTATGCCAGACTTATGTCTTAAGGGTATAGAGTTGGGTGTGAAACCTTCAACTCCCTCCTGTCCTCCTACTTTAACCCTATGGGGCTCCAAACTAAGCAAATTGAAAGTCAGGGAACCTCCCTAGGAAGGGTTGCCTTGGTCTCAGTAAAAACCCAGACTGAGATTCAAACAGCCCAAGTAGAGGTCCAAACAACTCCTGTCTCAGTATGACCTCAGACTACTCTGGTTTCAATAGAAACTCAGACAATTGAAGTAAGAGAAGCTCAGACAGTAAAAACTAAGGGTGAAATGCAGGATGAGATGGAGGACAGGAAGCAAAGAGATCAAGAAAAGCAGGTTTCTCCAATCTACCCCTGGGATTGTATGTGCAGAGCAGCCAGAGTGGCTGAGGAACAGCCACACAAGCTGGCCTCTTCATGAAGCACCCACCAGGAGAAGTAATCAGTCTATGAGAGTTAATAAGCCCTTTTCTTATCAAGAAGTACAAAGAATCAAGGAGGATCTGGGAGACTATTTAGAGGACCCAGAAAATATATTAGAGCTTTTAAAGGTGTTTTATGACTGCTTTATGACCTTACTTTGAAGGATGTGATGTATATCTTGGGACAAACGCTGACTCCCGACTCAAAAAGTCGAGTTTTGGGGAAAGCAGTTGCCTATGGAGATGAATGGCTTGGTAATGAATCAGTAGGGAAGAGGGAGAACGAGATAGCTGCCCTCCCCACTGGGATTCAGGTGGTCCTAACTATAGAAACAGATTGAGACTATAACAAGGCTAAAGGAAGATGGGATCAGAGTCATTTTGTCATATGTATTCTTGAAGGATTCAGGCAAGTGCTTGCTAAGACTTTAAATGGTGCCAAATTGGCAAACATAGAACAGGAGGAGAAGGAAGCTCCTGGTAAATTCCTAGATAGACTGAGAGAAGCCCTTCGCAGGTTCACTGAGATTGATCCCAAAAGTGAAGAGGGAAGAGTGATCTTACAAGATAGATTTCTCACTCAATCGGCTCCAGATATCTGCCATAAGCTATTAAAACAGGCATATGGACCAAGTCAGTCTTTTGATAATCTGTTGCAACTGCCTCAGTCTATTATGGTAGGGAATATGAGGAAAAGAAAGAAAGGCAGAAAAAGACAAAGGAACAGGTGGAAGCCCTTGTAATGGCTGTCAAAACCATTCTTAAACAGCCTGAGAAAAATGCCCAGAGGAACCCAGGTGAAAAAGGATGGGCTTGCTATTACTGTGGAAGGGAGGGGCACCTCAAGCAAGATTGCCCTCAGGCATCTAAGCTGCCCACAGCTCCATGTCCGGTCTACAAGGGACCACACTGGAGGAGAGACTGCCCTCAGAAGTGTAGGTTTCAGGGGTTGGACTCTCAAGACAATCAGGACTGAAGGTGCCCGGGGGTCCCCACACAAGCTCCCGTCCTAATTACACCTGAGGAACCCTGGGTATTAATAACTGTGGGGGGCCAATCCATTGATTTCCTTTTAGATACTGGGGCAACTTACTCTGTGCTTACTGAAGCCCCTGGCCCTCTTTCTTCCTAATCCGCTTCCATAGTGGGACCGTCTGGACGAGCCAAAAGGTATTACTTCAGTTGTTCTTTAAGTTGTAACTGGGACTCTGTGCTATTTTCACATGAGTTTCTGATTGTGCCAGAGTCTCTCTCATCCCTTTTGGGGAGGGATATACTGAGCAAAGTCCATGCCTCTGTTTTCATGAATATGTAAATCCTAGAGTGTGGGCTGATCGAAAATCTGTGGGTCGAGCACAAAATGCTATTCCTGTAGTTGTCAAGCTCAAAGACCCGCACTTAGTTCCACATAAGAAGCAGTATCCACTGAAACCTGAGGTTAAGGACGGGTTAAAACCCATCACTGAGAATTTAAAGAAACAGAGATGGGAGTAAAGTAGCCAAAGGTAATCAGCTGGCTGACTGTCAAGCCAGAAAAGCAGCACTTTGCAAAACCCCTTCACTGCAGACGCCTTTGATCTGGACAGGTCCTGTGGAACAGGAAAAACCACAATATACTGAGGAAGAATTAGAAAGATATGAGAAAAGAGGAGCAAAGATTACTGATAAAGGATGGTTACAGTCTGCAGATGCACTATTAAGAATTCCTGAAAATCCTCAATGGAAAAGTTTTCCTGAAGCCTTCAGTTTCAGTTCAGTTCAGTCACTCAGTCGTGTCCGACTCTTTGCGACCCCATGAATTGCAGCATGCCAGGCCTTCCTGTCTATCACCAACTCCCGGAGTTCACTCAAACTCAAGTCCATTGAGTCAGTGATGCCATCCAGCCATCTCATCCTCTGTCGTCCCCTTCTCCTCCTGTCACCAATCTCTCCCAGCATCAGAGTCTTTTTCAATGAGTCAACTCTTTGCATGAGGTGGCCAAAATATTGGAGTTTCAGCTTTAGCATCAGTCCTTCCAAAGAAATCCCAGGACTGATCTCCTTTAGAATGGACTGGTTGGATCTCCTTGCAGTCCAAGGGACTCTCAAGAGTCTTCTCCAACACCACAGTTCAAAAGCATCAATTCTTCAGCACTCAGCTTTCCTCACAGTCGAACTCTCACATCCATAGATGACCACTGGAAAAACTATAGCCTTGACTAGACGGACCTTTGTTGGCAAAGTAATGTCTCTGCTTTTGAACATGCTATCTAGGTTGGTCATAACTTTCCTTCCAAGGAGTAAGCGTCTTTTAATTTCATGGCTGCAATCACCATCTGAAGTGATTTGGGAGCCCCCAAAAATAAAGTCTGACACTGTTTCCACTGTTTCCCCATCTATTTCCCATGAAGTGATGGGACCAGATGCCATGATTTCAGTTTTCTGAATGTTGAGCTTTAAGCCAACTTTTTCACTCTCCTCTTTGACTTTCATCAAGAGGCTTTTGAGTTCCTCTTCACTTTCTGCCATAAGGGTGGTGTCATCTGCATATCTGAGGTTATTGATATTTCTCCCGGCAATCTTGATTCCAGTTTGTGCTTCTTCCAGCCCAGCGTTTCTCATGATGTAATCTGCATATAAGTTAAATAAGCAGGGTGACAATATACAGCCTTGACGTACTCCTTTTCCTATTTGGAACTAGTCTGTTAGAATTAGCTAATTATGTAGCTCAGCCCTCAGCTTTTCAACAGGCATTAATGGAACTCCAGGAGGTGACTCCTGACCCAGCATCTGAGTCAAGCAAGCCTCTATTTGAGCCAGGAACCAAGGTCCTGATAAAAAAACATTAGGATCTGGGGGCCAATCTCTTGAGCCCCTCTGGGAAGGCCCTTACCAGGTTATTCTTTCTTCTCCCACAGCTGTCAGAGTGCCAGGAATTGATTCGTGGATGCATTACACTCGAGTTAAGAGGCGGAACCCTGACCAGAGCTAAATGACATCATTTTATGTCTTTTCTTTCTAGGCTCTGACTTTGTACTTTTCAGATGGGCCTGATAATCTATGTGAGCCTACTTCTGCTGACTCCAAAAATCCTGAGTCTGCCATTTGATTCTCAAGACAATGCCTTCTTGTCCTGGGCTCATTCCTCTGCTGCATTCCACAATTGGTCTAACTGCTGGGTTTGTACAGCGCTCCCCTCTTCATCAGTGGAACGTGGGTTTCTCTACTTCAAGGAAAGGACTTTCTTCAACTCTGTGGTGACATCTAACAATCCTAAGATGGACTGATGTAACTATGGACATAATGTGACTTATAATTTTGATTTTAACTTGGTTTAATGACTATTTTGCCTTACATCTGTAACTGTAAAACAGGGCTTGTTTCTAACCATCTGAAAGCTTTTAAGTTACAAATGGTTGTCCAAGCTCCTATGAATGGCACAGCCCCCTCCAACTATTACTTGGGGCCCCTGGATCAGAGATCCTCAATATGAGGGTTAGAAGAATATGTTGCCTCAACAACTTAGGGACCATGCCCCTAAACAGCAGGAAGTAGTTATGGAACGAAAATGATGCCCCTTTCCCTTGGCAACAGAATTCTCCTAAAAGAAAAGGGGGAAATGAGACAGTCAATCCTAGGCAGGTTGATAAGAAGTCCGAGGGTCCCCAAGGAGAGAGGGATCTGGAATTCTCAAGGAGGAAGAAAGGACAAACATTTTTTCCCCTCTACATTCCTTAGGATTCAGTTCAATTCAGTTCAGTTCAGTCGCTCAGTTGTGTCCGACTCTTTGTGACCCCATGAATCACAGCACGCCAGCCCTCCCTGTCCATCACCATCTCCCAGAATTCACTCAAACTCACGTCCATCGAATCGGTGATGCCATCAAGCAATCTCATCCTCTGTCGTCCCCTTTTCCTCCTGCCCCCAATCCCTCCCAGCATCAGAGTCTTTTCCAATGAGTCAACTCTTCCCATGAGGTGGCCAAAGTACTGCAGTTTCAGCTTTAGCATCAGTCCTTCCAAAGAACACCCAGGGCTGATCTCCTTTAGAATGGACTGGTTGGATCTCCTTGCAGTCCAAGGGACTCTCAAGAGTCTTCTCCAACAACACAGTTCAAAAGCATCAATTCTTCAGCGCTCAGCTTTCTTCACAGTCCAACTCTCACATTCATACATGACCACTGGAAAATCCATAGCCTTGACTAGATGGAACTTTGTTGCTGCTGGTGCTGCTAAGTTGCTTCAGTCATGTACGACTCTGTGCGACCCTAGAGAAGGCAGCCTACCAGGCTCTGCCGTCCCTGGGATTCTCCAGGCAAGAACACTGGAGTGGGTTGCCATTTCCTTCTCCAATGCATGAAAGTGAAAAGTGA